>NW_007064645.1:127789-386943 GCF_000164805.1 Carlito syrichta
GGTGTAGAATCCCTTTCAAGGGTTTTTTTTTTTTTAAAGCCAATAGGCAAGGTGGAAAAATACAGAAAGATGACGAAGAACAATAATGTGTCCTATAGTAGAGGAACATATAAGGTGCTGTGAACCCACAGCCTCCAGGGGTGGGAGCAGGGCCAGCCACATAATTTGCAGGATCCATTGCAAAGCAAAAATGCTGAGTCCTTTTATTCAAACATGAAGACTTCAAAGACAGTAACAGCAGAGCGTTCAGCCAAGCCTATGGCTCCTTGAAGCATGCAGCGCTGTGCAACTGTACGGATTGCATGCCTCTGAATCCAGCCCTAGTAGGGGAAGCAGGTTTCCCAAATCAGTTTGGAAAAGCTAAAGGGAAGGGTAGGACTTTGTCAGCAGTACACAGCGAGGGGGACCATCTGGACAGAGGGAACAACTAGTGCTGAGACATGGAGATGTGGAGTTAAGTCATGAGAGGGGACAGAGCAAGAGGTGATGCAGAGAAGGTGAGGCGAGGTGAGCCGTGCCCGTTTCCTGTAATTTACATCGATTCCAGTCCCAGAGGGTCCATAGGAAATTGATCTCACATTGATTTCTAAGCCCCGTGTAGTCCTATTTTGGCTAAGATGTGGTACATCCTTATTCGCCCTGTTGGATCTGGCCTTTGGCTTCTCTTCCAAGTAGCTTGATAGTCCCACTATGCACAAGGACAGGCTCACCAGTCATTGTCACTATGAAATCTGTACATAGACCTCCTAATACCTTAAGCTCCCGCCTGGCCCAAATTAGCTACTAAGATGGGGAAGGCTCTGAGATGCATTTTGCACTTAGTATCTCAGTCTTTATGTGCCTTCGAGACATCAACAGGCTCTGAGAATTTCTTTCAGCCCCCCTTCAACATGTCTCAAATCTCCCCTCCTCAACTTTTTTTGGTCATTTTCTGCTTGTATAGAAAGTCGTCACAGGCACCCATGACAAGTTAAGCCCAGACAGATCACCTTCTTCCTCCGGCTATGTCTGCCTCTTTCCTTCCTAGCCAGAATTGAGCAGTTAACCCTCTTCCTCCTCCCTGCGGTTTCTTGCTGCTGTTTTACATCACCTTCTCTGATAAATCATCTGGGACGTTGCTCCATCAACAGCATTGCCGTAAACCCTTTCTACGGATCCATAAACGAGATCATACTCTAAGGAGAAGCATTAAGCAGCGATTTGGGAAGTGTTTCAGGCTGTTTATTTGCCTGAAAATGTAGCAGCCAGGGTGGAGGGGAATGTGTGTGTTGAGCCTGAAGGAGCACTTTTCTCCTCTCAGCTAGAGAACATCTTGCATCGGTCATTCTGGCATCCAGGGGTCCTGGTGTGTCCAGGCTGGATGGGATGATAGGGGAGCCCTGGTTAAAGCCCCTTATTCTCCTCCTGAGTAAAATGAGGCACAGGGAGGCCAAGGGGCTTGTCTAAGTTTATACACCCAGCAAGTGAAATGCTAAACCCCAAGCCAGTCTCCTTCTACTCCTGAGATATAATCATTGCTAAGATAAACGCTTCTAGCTTCTTAGCCATGTGTCTCTTGCCTTCTCTAAGCCTCAATTTCCTCAGCTGTGAATGAGTGATGCTTTCACCTTTTTCTCAAGATTGACAAGAGTAGCATTTATGTAGAGGCACCTAGCCCAGTTCTTAGCCACATGACCTTGGGCAACTTGTATGACGTCTCTGAGCTTCAGTTTCCTCCTCTCTAAAATTAAGACTGTTGGGAGAATTTGAAAACCTGAGTTTCAACAGTGCCTGGAGCATTGTACTCACTATGTAAGTGTTCATCACTTTATCATCCTCACTGGCATGAAATAAGCCCTTAGTAATATTGTGTTCCCCTTTTGTACAGGCAGAGTTGCTGTGTGGCTAGAATAAGGGTTCTGCATATAAACAGACATGAGTTTAAAGCGTGACTCTGCCATTGAATGGCAGCATGATTCTGGATGCGCTTCCCAACTTTCCCGAGCCTCAGTTTCCTCTCTAAGTGGGAAAGTGGGATAGCAATAGTTACCTTGAAAAGCTGCTTGTGAGGACTAGAAATATCGCCCCAGTCACATCATTTATGCTAAAAAATTTATAGCATTTATTATTTCCTTCTCAGCTGCTGTTGTGATTGATTTGAAAGTAAGACTCCTCCAGGCCAAAGCCAGGCAGCCCTTCTCACACCCTATGTTTGTTGCAACAAGAGCTGTTGCCCACAAATTAGATAGTTTGCATCATGCAGCTGTACCTCAGTCATGCCATGCCATGGAGGCATGATGAAAAAGCATCTAACACGCACAGCTCAGGGATCTTTGTTAAGTGGCTGATTGAAACTTTCACAGGTAAACACTGAGTGCAAACACTTTCATCCAGTTGCAGTATAGGAGAAGGAAAAGGAGAAGGAGGCTGCAGAAGGGAAGCAGAAGGGGACTCAGTGGGCTGTGCTCTCTCTGCCTGTGGGCTCTGGGCTCCACTTGTCCGGCCATGGGCTGTGGCCCCTGCCCTGCCTGGAGCCTCCATTGACTAGTAGAAGGCAGATAAGCAACACGCAGAGGGCGTGAGGGAAACTGCAGCCCTTTTTTGAGTTAGAATCTCTCTCTGTCACCCAGGCTGGAGTGCAGTGGCATGCTCACAGCCACCTCAGCCTTGACTCGCTGAGCTCAAGCAATTCTTCCACCTCAGCTTTTCAAGTAACTGGAACTACAGGTGTGTGCCACCATGCTTGGCTAATTTTTCTTGATTTATTATAGAGACGAGGTCTGACCAAGTTGCCCAGGCTGGTCTCAAACCCCTGGGATCAGGCAATCCTCTCACCTTGGCCTCCCAAAGTGCTAGGATTATAGGCGTGAGCCAAACTGCAGCCCTTTGATCACTGGAGGATCCTCTGCCCGGTAAGAACATCTTGCCTACCAACTGCAAGGCCACTTGGGGTGGTCACCTGAGGTGGACTTGGGAACAAGGACGGAACTTCATGATAGGGCATGTGGGAAGACTGTGGCTTAGCATGGAGTCATCTCTGCTGTTTCACTGCACAGTAGAGAGGTGGTGGCAGGAACTGGGACAAGATTTCTCGACTCACCCGCATCTTTGCAACACAGAGATATGTGCTCCTATTAGACATCTGGTTTGATCATACTGCTCATCCCTTTACCATCTTTTGGATAAAGGACAAGGTTTGTTATCTGTGAGCATCAATACTCGAGTCTTCGGATCAGGTTGCATGTTGCTGGCAGTCCCTTTGCTGTGCCCCAAGTTGTCCATTCAGTGAAACTAAGTTGCACGTACTTGACTTTATCTTTTTTACTTACAAACATGGTGATTTTATATGAATCTACTTAATTTAAAATTTCAGCTGTTTGTTTATTGTGAAACAAAAGAAAGGAATATGCTTGTTGCTCATTTAAATACTTCCTTTATGTGCTCTGGGTTCAATGTAAGTTTCTGGATTCAGAACGCTGAGCCCACATTCTGAAATCTGCAGCCGGGAGCAGAATATGTCTTATTTTCTCAAGCTTTACTGATGAATTTGCCTCATTGGAAAGATAGTGGTGGTTCGTGGACCAGTAGATATGGTGCATTTCTTGTTATATCCATGTAATATCCTGGTTTCATGAAAAGGGATTTGGAGTCAAACATTCCAACACTGCCACTTAGTATCCTGTAACTCTAGGCAAGCAACTTATCTTTCTAAACCTCAGTTTCCTCATCTGTAGAATTGGGTTGATATTAGTCCTTGTCCACCTTATGAGGTCTTAGTCAAGATAAATGAGATAATGCAGGCAAAGCTCTCAGCACTCTCACTGGAATAGGTAGACACTGAAATGCCATCAGCCATGATATTGTAGCTCTAGCTGTGACTGGTGCCCAAGTCGGATGTTATTAAAGACTTAGGTCATTATATCCATGACAAATGATCATCAGCTTGATTCCCCACCTCCTTCCCCCAATGTGATAAAGACCCTGTGGAATTCTAAGCCCCCTCATAGTGGCTCATGTGAAGTGTTAATATTTCAGGGATTTTGTGCACTAGTTATTAAACACTACCATTATTAAAAATTAAGTTATTTCATCTTACACCTAAATAAATTATATCAAAAGCAAAGGGAATAAGTACTTGACAGTCACCACCCCCTGATTATTTTATTTCATTCTACTCCACTCACAAGGTGACTTATGTCTGTGTCATCTGTGTGTTGGATATGCTATATGATGGCTGCCACTGCTCATCTCTCTCCAACTCCACTTCCAATGACTTCACTTCAGTAGTTTGACATCAGCCATGGTAGGAGTATTTACACCTCAAAAATCAGCAAACACTACAAATCAGGGCTTTTTTTTCCTTCTGGAGAGTCAATTGTCAAAAATTTACCAGCACATCTTTGAGTAAAACTTACTCACTAATAAGGTTGGCCGTTCCATGGTCGGACAAGCATGGCTGGGCAGAAAATCCTTTCATGTATTGAGCTGAAATGTGTCTCCTTCTATTAAACGCTACTTAGAATTTTCAGTGGATGTGTATTTTCACTGGTAAATAAACACCATGGTTTAAGATGATGACTTGGTGCCTTTTTGTCACCTCCTCTCCCTCCCTCCGGCCTCCTCATTCATGGTGTGTAGCACACGGTGGGCCCTGGGGAAAGAATTGCTGTGTTAAAGTGACTGTCTTTGCATTCAGATTGAGGTTTTTTAATGTCATTTCTCAGAGGGAATGATTTCCCTCTAAGCATTAACCAGTTTCAGAAATGTTTAAATTGTTATATTAAGGAAATCCAGCTTCAAAGCTGAATTCTACTTAAATTCTCCCACTTTGAGTATATGCTGTTTCCTTACAATCATTGATGAATAGAAGGGAAGCAGATGTCATTTGACTACTGTGGAAAGCCAGTTCACTTCCAGAAGACTCTTCTCTGGAAGTTCTCCACCCACACAGGACAATCCCTCAGTGACAGACAAAACCAGT
Source organism: Carlito syrichta (assembly GCF_000164805.1). Lineage (NCBI taxonomy): Eukaryota > Metazoa > Chordata > Mammalia > Primates > Tarsiidae > Carlito > Carlito syrichta. The sequence continues at coordinate 132,750 of NW_007064645.1, forward strand.
AGGAAATGTCAGCCTACTCAGATGCAAGATCCAGAGAGATGAAAGCACCAAGTTGGGAAAATAGCCAGAAGTCCATAGGAAAGAGGTTATTTTGAAACATTGGGGCTTTTGAAACTGAGGCAGAAAGGCAATTGAACAAGTCGACTCTTGATCAAGTTAGTTGGTATTTTGAGATCAGACGCATGCTGCAATTCAGATTCTGTTGGTGGCATTCTGATAAGCTGTGTGACCTTGGACAGGTCACTAAAGTTCTCTATGCTTTCATTTTGTCATCTCTGAAAATAAGGATTGTAGTACTTATCCCATTGTTTGTCAAGTGGATTAAATAAAGATAGAAAGGTCCAGAAACATAGTAGGTACCAGTAAAATGGAGCCACCCTTCTTGTTATATCAAACATCATGCCAACTAACTTAGCTAGGGTTTTGAAGGACTTTAAATGGCCCTAAAAAATTAGATACCCTGTCTAAATTTTTTTAAATGCTCTTATAAATATATAAAATAAAACTGTCCAAGTTGGTGGTGGTCTTGATTCTGCCATTTTGTAGATCAAACACACATTTGGATACACAGAATCATGTCTTCCTTGAAAATGAAACACTTTGTGGGTATTGACAAATTTTTTTGTCACATACCACTCCCTCCATACAGAGTTTCTCAACGTGGAACTATTGGACTTACTATTTTATAAACTCCACTAACTTGGGAGAAAATTATTTTAAAAGTCATTTTTGCCATCTTCCATTAGACACCAATTTTCTAGGCAGAATCGAATGTAGGACACTGTTGTATAAATGAAATAACAGGCGTGTGGCAAGAGGTTAATAACTCCCACTGCCCAGTTCTGAAAGGAAGAAAAATCACGGAGTCACTTCTACTCTTGACATTTTGTTCTGTCACCCCCTGAAGTGAACAAAGTGTCTTTGTGCATTTTAAAGAGACCCCTGCTTATTTTTTTCCAAAGTTCTCTAGAGCTGTGCCGCTGACTGTTTTGGGTTGGTGGGGAGCAGTGGGAACTCTAAGAAATCTGGCCGTGGTGAAGAGCAAAACATCACAGTTGTTGACTATAGGCTGAAGGTACCCCCACTGCCCACTCCACCACCTTCCCTGGGCCTGGTAGCAGAAATCATTAGAAGTATGAGGAAATTCTTGGTATGTAAAATCAGCCACACAATGATCATACCACTGCATGCCAGTCTGTGTGTCATAGTGAGGCCCTGACTCTAAAAATAAAAAAAAAATTTAGAAACACACATTGAGAAATGTAAACTCACTGCAGTACTTGTTCTAAGGGTGGTGCAAAATGTTACCAATTTTATTGAAATAAAAAGGAAAATAAAGCACTTTAAAGTAATTCTACAGGCAATAACACGCTACCCAGGTTTCTCTGTGCTACTGGTTTGGTTGTCTGCCCACATAGACTTACCTGCCTATGTCCACATTTGCCCAACTCTACTCTTATTCCTTCAGTCATTTTATACTTGAGCCATGCTTGATGATACAAAAGAAACAACATCCAAACATGAATCAAGTATAACAGCCTTGTTTATGTGTTCCTTCCCCAGTGTTCCCCCGATGTGGGCATCTCCTGTAGACTCAGTCTCCCTCTATCATTCTCTTCTCTGTCGATTTGTCACCCTCATTTTTCCCACTGTATGCTTCCTCATCTGGCCCACAATCCTGGGGGATATTGGATAAGAGTCACCAGTGTCCCAGAATGAGGAAAAACAAGGAGCAGCTTTCAGACATTGTTGAACATGCTACCTGTAATAAATACTTTTTAGTTCTTGTTTGAAACACCCACATATATAATGATAATGCTTGCTCTTACTACATGTTATGAACTTTGACATTTTTTATTCTTTTCTGTACCATTCCTTCCATTCTTTTCTTTCAAAATGCTGTTTCTGATGCACTGAATTAATTTCATGGCTCACGAAGGTGACGCAGCCTACAGCTTGAAAACCCTGGCTTTGAGGAGTGCATCTTGGACTTTAATGTGCATACAAATCACCTGACAATGTTGTTGAGTACAGATTCTGATTCTGTAGCTATGGGGTGGGGCCCACGATTCTGCATTCCTGACAAACTCCCATGGGATCCTGATGCTGCTTATCTGTGGACCACACTGTGAGCACCCTGGTTCCCCAGCACAGGGATGGTTCAGCACCATGGACAGGAGGCAAGCCTATGCCTGCTCCCCAACCAACAAACCTGTGAGTTACCCTGTGTTTGGCGACTCTGCAAGACCTGTGGCACCAGCTGATGAGGAACTTTCCAGAGGCTGCCCAATGATGTGAAGCACGCTGCCTCTCTTTTCTACACAGAGGAGGCCTCCTGGTCTTGCGTGGGAGGGAAGCCCTTAGAGCAAGGCCCTTGCGGAGGAGTGGGGCACCGGCTGGGGCCCTGAGGAGCTCTGCTCATGGGAATCAGTCCAGCTCTTTTTGCTTCCCTCTCGCCTGCCCTGGTTTGTCCCAGTTTCTGCTGGTGACTCACTGTGGCTCTGTCTCTGTTTGGGGTCTTGCCCTTCTCTTAGATTTTCTCTTTGGTTAGCTCTACTCCCACCCTATTACTCAGTGTAAATGACGAGGCATCATTTTTGCCTTCATCTGTGTTCCTGCCACTCTTTGTACATAACTCTGTTAGGGCTCTAAGCATATATTATTAAAAGCATCTATGTACTTATGTCTTCCCCCAAATAGGCCAGTCACTCTTGGCCCTGGCCACGTTAGAATCACCCTGGAGGCTTCTGCAAGTACTGACACCCAGGCCTCACCTCAGACTAAGTAAATCAGAATAATCTCTGGGTATGGAACTTGGGCATCAGTATTTGGCGAAGCTTCCTAAGTGGCTGTAATGTGTAGCCAGGGCAGGGAATTGCTATGTTATGTTGTGAGCTCTGTGAGGTATGGACCATGTCTTATTTACCTTCTCTTCTCCTCCTCCTCCTTTAAAACTCTTCCAGCACCTTGCATAATGTGGTAGACTCCCAGAAAGTGTCTAACAAATAAGTAACTAATGTAACTAGCTATAGTTTCTTCAGCACCTACTATGTACGAGGTGCTAAAGGCTAACACTTACCTGCATAACCACATGAGTACTCACAAGGTCACGCAGCAGGTGGCAGGGCTGGGTTTGAGCTAGATCCAGGGCTGTGCTGGAGCTGGTTGTAAAGCTCCCTGTAAAGGGAGGCCCAACTCCACAGGTCAACTCAATCCATTTCTTTTCACTCTCAATTTTTCTAGAGTTGTAAGGAAGATATAGAATTCTTATTATAATTATTATAGTATAAGTTATTTAATAGTACTCCCTATTATGCCTTCTGTTTGCCAGACACTGTGCTTAGTGATTAGTACCATTGTCTTCATGATCCACTTGAATTTCATGGTGATATCATGGGTTAGTCATTATCAGTCCTACTTTGCAGATGAGAAAACTAAGGCTTAGAGAGGTTAAGTGGTCCTCGCAAGGTCACACATTCTGACAGTGGCTGAGCAATATTTGAACCCCAGCTTTCCTGACTGCAAATTCAGAACTCCTTACCAGCTCTGCCCATTTTGCACTTGCAAAACATGGTTATCTCAGTGGTTTCTTGAGCTCAATATGACTGACGGGACTAGAAGAAAGACTCGGGCTTCAGAGTGGAGGATGGATGGGAGTAGGGACTGGTCACTGGGCAGAAGAGAACATAAAAGGGGTCTCCACAGACAAGAATGCTTCACATTGAAAGTGGAAGTGACTCCGCCCTTCCTCACCTTCCGTATAACTCCCAGCATTCTTGGTAACTCTCCCAAGACAGTGGGGGAGGCAAGTCCAAGGCAGGGCCATCATCACTCTGCCTGCCGGTGGAGGGAAACAGAGGAGCCTCTGTTGTCGCCGCTGGAGCTCAGCAATGATAGATGGAGAGCCATTTGTCGAGCCTGAAGCCATCATTCATGAAGGACAAAGGCCTGCTGGGACCCAACACACTTGGAGAAGAGCATGAAGCAGACAGAAGCGGGATTATGTGGAACAAAGTCAAAGGAAATTTGTTAGGAGTCTGATTTCCAGAACCTTGAAATCGGCAGGGATGGGCTCTTCCTGTGAAAGAGTTATTAGCACATGTATTTAAAGCTGAAGCAAGTTCGCTAGCTTTCTGGTGTCCATTACCAGAAAACATTGAAAATAATTGTATAGGGTTTAGCAAAGGATTATTCTTTTGGACAGCATGACATGGTTGGACTTTGGCAGGGAGGGAGGGTCTGGCGCATGTAATTTGCTTGGTCGTGAAGACCTTGTGTGGGAGACCCTGGATCGAGATCTCCAGAACATCAGCTGGGGTTGTCTTTGTCTATCTGGAGTCCTAGTCCCTTTGCACAAGGTATGGGAATAAGTAAGCAAAAGGATTCACATCAGTTGACCTTAGAATCACATTCTGAAACACCACACTTTTATCCCTCCCTCGACTTTTATCATCTGAGAATAAGTTAATGTTGCATGGGTGAATATGGGGCTTAGGGTCATAGAAAAAATGAAAGTCAGGGAAGTATGATGCAGGGTCTACTTTTGTTGCCTTCTCTCTTGGTGTCAGGGAACATCACCAGTCATGCAAAGTTGACTATTTCTGACAGTAGCTAAGGATGGTGTGTCCTGGAAGCCAAATCGAGTGTGAGGAAGCCTTCATGAATGAAGACATAGGTGGGCAGCCAGCCCTGAGGGTGACAGAGCACACAGTCTTCCCATCTTGAGACTGGCATAGTAGCTTGCCCTGCCAGGGAAAACTGTAGAGCGGGGCTTGGGCATCTCACTAGGAGAAGGGAAAGGGGAACAGCTCACTTTAGAGCATGCTGGTGGCTGGCTTGGTAGTTTGAATTTCCTCTGCAGGTGCATGTCTCACCTTGTGTCTCCCCATGACTGAGGGTGGCCTTCCAGTGAATGGGCATTGGGAACACATGCTAACAGTGCTGGCCAACTGCCTGGCTCTTTGCTCTGGCGATATAAAAGTGCATGAATTCAGAGGTGGTATGTATCACTCAGTGGTTAAGAACATGGTTGCTGGAACAGCAGGGCATAGATTCAGACAGAGCTTTGTCACTGGCTCGACCTTAGGCATGTTACCTAATCTCTCTGTGACTCGATTTCTTTGTCTGAAAAATGGAGTAATTACAGGACATACTTCATAGAGAAACTGTGCCTATTAAATATACTCACATATGTAAGGCATTATATAAGCCAACATTTGCAAAGCCTTTGTAGTAATACCTGACACATAGTAAGCATTATGGACCTGTTTTATGTGATTATTATTATTAATTAGGCAGATAGCTATTGAAATCCCGTTCATGTCAAGCCCTGTGCTGGAGCCACAGGCATGGCAGTGAGCAGCCCATGGCCCCTTCCCTCATGGGCTCAGTGTTGAGAAGTGAGCCATGTAAATGTCTACTTTACACACATCAGGATGTGTCCTCTGACAAGGATTTAGATGGCATGCTGCAAGGAGTTTAGATGGGAGAGATCAAGACCAGCCTGATGGACCAAAGAAAGCTTCCGGGAAGAGAGAGCACTCCCCCTTGTGGGCTTTGAAGGATGGGGGAGTTTCTCAGGTGAAGATGTGAAGACAGCAGGGGGAAGATCTGCCCCAGCTCTGCCTTAGAGGAGCTCTCCTTCTTGTGAAAGTATATGGAGACCTTGACTAACTCAGACACTCATTCAGGGCCCTGCAGCAAATAAAGCCGTTCCAGAGAACAGGAGACTAAAAATGGCAGCTGCTTCTTACAGCATCATGGGATTTCTAGAAGGGAGATGTTGCAAGAGGCTTAAGTTGCAAGGAAATGCATCCTACTGGTGGGTGGGGAAAGACATTGGAAGGGTTTGGTTTGTTCCAGAAGAACAACAGCATGAGCACAGGTGCAGAGGCGGGATGGGCAGAACATGTCTAGGGAAGGGTGAGCAGATGAGCATGGAGGCTACCGAGTACATGCTGGAAGGAGGCTGACTGGAGAGCCACAAAGAGTAGGCTTAGGGGCTGGGCTTTGTCTTCAAGCCAGAAAGTAGCAAGAGGATGTAATTTCACTCTCAAGATTTTTATGAGCCTGTAACAAGCAATATATTGAGGGCTTATACAATACCAATCCAGTCTGCAAAGTAGCATTCACAAGGTACAATGGAGGCAAAGCCTGAGGAGTTGAACAGTACATCTGCCCATCTGTTCTCCTCCATGCCCCAGCAGCCTCCAGTGCTCAGCCTCCAACAACTCCAAGGGGAGAGAGCTAGAGAACCAAAAATATCAGTATGTAACGTGTGTACACTGTGCTGGCTGCCTGACCTGTTTCACTGTCATCACAAAAGCCCTGCATAGGTGTAGACACTGAAGATCAGAGAGGTCAGATGGGTTTGGGACTTCAGTCTCTCTGACTCCAAGGCTCTGCCTCATCCACTTAGGATGCAAGGGAATTCAGTGGACTGGTCGTCATCGGATGCATACCTTGTCAGTTAGAAGCTGGAGATGTCCAACGCACACACAGAGAAATCAGAATGGTTTCTACTATGCCAGCCATGACATTCACAAACCCCCTTTTGGATCCCATCTTGCTGCTGCTTGAATCCTTAGCATGAGGCTAATGAAAGAATGAGTTGACCTGGGGCCTTCTGTCTCCAAACAGGCACTCTCTAAACCAAAGTTTTCTAGAAATAATACAAAAGTATAAATAATATTTTTAAAATCATTTTTTAAAAAATAGCTAAACAGAACCTTCTGTCTCCTACCCACTCAGTGGCTGTAGTGAGTGGGGGCTTCAGGTTTCTCTTCTGTCTTCTGTATTTCATTTCTTTTCCTAGAAGGCAACAGATGGGACCTCCAATGCCCCCCCACCCCGCCCCCATTCCATGCTTGGGATACGCCCCAGTCTAGACAGGCAGGATGAAAGTAGTTCATTGTTAACTAGGGAACAACTTTGATACACTGGGAGAGCTCTGGCATTGTGTGGATTATCTTTAGTCCTGCATTCGCTCGTTCCAGTCGTGGATGTGTTATTTAGCCACCTGTAAAATAGGTGTATCACACCTTCTTCAAATGCTAGGAAATGCAGGGAGGCTGTGTGTGTGGGTTTCCAGAAGGGAGTCTGGCACTTATTGGATTCTCACTCATTTGTTCCCAAGATGGATTATAAAAAGTAGCCCTGGACCTTCCACACCAGAGTATTGGCTGATCTTTGATGTGATGGATCAAAGTCTTTCTTCTTTTTAGACTTGGAGCTATTTGGTGTGTTTACTTGATGTCACGATGGTGTTTGGTGAGCTCCACCATGACAGTCTTCACTTTCCACTCCTTATGCTGCTGCAAGAGGAACCTGACATTATGCATTGTTCTCCATTTCATTCAGCATCTGTTTCTAGAGCAGCTCCCGTGTGCCAGGGCCTGTGTTGGGCTCTAGGGATGCAGAGTTGGCTAAGGAGGGCCCTGCCTTGGGGCTCCCAGCCTGCTGGAGTGGTAGATACACTGGCAGTGGTAATCTCATGCGGCAAGTGTTGCGGTTGATGGAGCCACATGGGGCTGAGGTCCTGAGCAGGGTCACATCTGCCCCTGCCTGGAGGAGTCAGGGTAGACTCCCATAGGCAGACTCAGGCTGATCTTGAAGGTCAAGTCCGAGATGTCCAGATACAAGAAGTATTGGCATGGGCAGCATCATTGGACCATGGAGAATATGGAAACTGTGTGTCTCTGTGAGAGTTTTCAGATGAGGAAACTGATGCGACAAGAAATCGGAAGTATTCAAATAATGAACATGACCCTTGGCAAGCCTCTTTCCTTCTCTGGGCCTGTTTCCCCATCCTCCATATGAGGGTCCCTTCCAACCCCCACAAGCCGTGATTCTATAAGTCTATGGCTCACAGCCTGCAACTCAGTGTGAAGCAGACTTGGATCTCTGCCTGCTTATCTTATCTTCCTATTTATATTTGAAAACCTGTTTCTTCTTCATCTGTTAGAATTGCCTGCATCACATGCCCTGGAAATGTCTCTGTTTACCTTGATGTGCTGTGAGCACAATCCAGAGTTATTAATAAAACAAGGCAGCCTCCCAGCAGCAAGGGGCTGGAGCACAAATGTTTACTTGTCTCTGTTTGGGCGGCCTAGGCTGCCCTCACAAGAATGTCCACCCTGCACAGACCTCCTCTGACCTCCAGGGCCAGGATGAGATGAGAACTTTCTTGGCTTGGGTGGCAAACATTAACCTGTATCATCTTCTCCTTTCCCAGGCAGTAAAACTCTTCTACCTGTATACCTGAGAGGTTGTAAACTGATAGCCTATAGATATGATTTGGGGCTCACATTCTATTTTAAAATCAGGATATTTTTCCCAAATATGAATTTCTGCCAACTCTTAGACAGTCAAATCTGTCAACACTAGGCCCACTTTCCTGCATGGCATCCTCCACTGGTACTGAATGGATGCTGCCCTTTTCAGAAGGGCATGAGTTCTTGAGTTTACCATAGTCCCCACCATTCCTGATTGTCTTACCCCACAGGCATTTGGGCTCATCACCCTAGGTTTTCATATCCTTTGGTTTCTCATGAGGTAATGCACAATAACTACTCACATTTTACTGATGTATACAATTACATTGCACCGTCCAACTAACAGGGCCCTTTCCTGTTCATTTTCTCTTTCTGGCTTTGCAGCAGCCTGCAGAGGTGGGTGTAGTTATTCCTGTTTTCCAGGCAAGAAAACTGAGGCTCAGAAATGTGAAATGATTGTTGTGTGTAATGGGTTTAGAGAATCTTGCACTTGGGAGGTAGCTCTGCAGACCAAGCAGAGTAGCCTGGGAGGCATCAGGGGCCTGAGCTAGCATCTGCTTGTAACTCAGATTTGCTGGGGAGCCTCTTGCAAGTCCCTGCCCCTTTGGGAGCTCTGGTTTCCTCCTCTGTGAAGTGAGGTTACTGCCCTAAATTAGAGGTTGGTAATGTGAGCGTGTGGCTGGGAAAAAAATAACTGAAAGTTACTATTTTCTCCCGCTGTGAATACAGGTAATAAACCACAATAGCATTAGCAATCTCTGGGACTTTGTTACCAGGAGGGATCAGATATTTTTGTATCCCATTATAGTTGTTTGAGATACCTCAAAATATCATTTCCACTCATCACTATCTCAAGGTTATGATAGTTATTAGATTTGCCGTTAGATATCGTTGTGACTGAAAAAAGAAATAAAAATATAACTGTATCACACATTTCTCATTTTAACATTTTGATAGCTATTTCAATATAATCATTTTTTAGAATCCTGTGGCTTTTTGTTTTATGTATTTAGAAACGTTTTTTCTGAGAAATCATCTGTAAGTTTCAAGTACCTGCCCCACGGGTCAAAGGGGCAAAGACCCTTGCTTCAATGCTCTCTAGGCCGCTAGAGCTCCCGGAACCCTAGGTTCCTTGAGGTTCAGGCCCAGGGCACTGATCCAGTGCCCAGCCCTGCCCGGGGCCCTCTTCAAACCAACCCACTCTGCCTCCACACCAGTAGCAGCTTCTCAGGCATTTCCCTGGGCCCTGTGCAGCCTGGTTGGCACTCAGTTACATCAGTTACATCTCCCAGTTTGTTGGTGGCTAACGCAGTAGGGGAGTTTGGGATGGAGTGAGAAAGAGGGACCTCCTGCCCCACCATGGGCCTCAGTTCCCCATTGAGGTCTCCTGTGTAGAAGGGCACTGAGCTGCTCACATCTCTAGGTCTTCCTATCCTTGGTTTCCATCCTCCTAACCCGTTCTTCCTAGCAGATCCTTGTGGGGGAATCTCGAATCAGGAGGGCAGAGACATTTCTTGTTGTTTTGCAGAGAAGGAAGATGAGACACAGAGAAAACAAAAACCTAAGTTTACACAGAACAGGGTGTTTGAAGGAAGGGAAAAATGGCAGGACTAGAGGAAGCAGAGCTCCCTACAGGGGATGGGCCATGCTGGGGCATGTAGCTGAAGCAGGGTCACATCTACAAGCACGAGATTCAGGGAGACTGGGAGGTTGTTGCAGAAGCTCAGGTGACAGGTGACTGTGGCTTGGACTGGGGTAGTGGAGGCAGAGATGGTGAGAAGTGGATGAAACTGGATGAGATTGAGAAGTAAGAACCAGCAGGACTTGATATTGGTTAGATATGGGGGAGGCTCAAAGCAGGGGAGAGGGGCTTCAGGAATGGCCTAGATTTGTGTGCCATGGAAGGTGGCATCACTTACTGAGATTGGGACCAGCTAAGAGGATGCTTTGTAGAGAAACCTGGAGGATTGAGCTGTTAGCATGCTGAGTTTGAGGTTTGCAGGTGGGTCCCAGCACCTGGAAACCTGCTCCTCATTCCTGCTGCCACTCTGTGTAACGGGGCAAATCACATGACCTCTCTGATCCTCCAAGTCACCAACTATAAACCTGGGGAGCAAAGCCTTCTGTGTATAATTGTTGTGACAGTTATTTTGAACGTGGAGTGGAAACACCTCACACACTGTAAGCAGTCAGTGACCACAAGTGGTCCCTGGTAGTGGTTGATTTTCATTAAACACATATCCTCAGAAATGTTACAAGATCCTGTTACCAAGAGGTGCCTCTGGTACTTTTTCTCCCCTATGAAATTGAATTTGAAGTCCACGACTATAGTGGCAGTGGTACTGATGATTCTAGGCTTTCTTGGCTGTTTGAATGACATGCACATACCTACCTCCATCTTTCAAGGAGATGGTATTGTATACAGTGGACATTGCTGGACTGAGATCCAGGTACATGAATTCCATTCCTGTCTCAGTGGCCTTGATTGGGCCACTTAATCTCTCTAATTTTTAGTTTCTTCAGTTGTAGTGGTAATAATCTCTACCTGTCAGGATGATTATAAAATTCAGGCTAGATTTGTTTATGTAGAGTTAATGTAATATATAGTACCAGGGCCCTTAATCAAAGCTACTGCTATGCTCTCTCTTACATGACCATTGCTCTTATACTTTAGGGAAGTAGAAAGTGACCTCAGGCCCCTTCCTCAGCCCGCCTCTCCTGTCCTGGTCTCCATCACCTCTTCTTCATTCCCTGCGGTCCAGCCCCAGCAGGCAACAGCACTCCCCCTGCCCCCAACACACTCCTTCTCTCAGCCCCAGTGCCCTCCTCTCATCCTTTAACTATGAAGTATCTTCTTAGTCTGCAGAGCTCAGGCCAGTGCCACCTCTTCCATGAAGCTTTTCTGAGGCTACCAAGGAGAATCCTTGGCCCCATCTCTTTCATCTCTTTCATCCCTGAGTGGGGCTCTGTCACTTGGCCCTCTCTTGAGCACATCCCAGCACTCAGCTTTGGATTATAGCGTAATTGTATCTCCTGCACTGTGAGCCTCTTGGGCTCATGACCTCGTCTACTGCAATCTCATGCTACCCTCAAAACTGAGCTCTGGGGCCACACATAAAAATGATTTAACTGGATGGAATTAAATTCACTGGACTGGTAGAGGATGGGCAGCAACTCAATCACCGTGTCTGTGGCTACCAGACAGGGATTCTGAGATGGCACAGGGTTTGGAAGCCTGAAGCAGAGAATGTCCTGCACCTGCAGAGTCAGAGAGGAACAGGCTGGGGGCGGAGGGCTTTGCAGCTGGTGCCTGAAAGGACCCTCTGAAAGGCAGCTCCGAAGCAGACAGGCCCACAACCACTGAGAACTAGGTCACTGCAGCCAGGGTGCTGGGAGGAGATGGTGGGGGGACCAGTAGCCTCATGAATGAAGTTAGGGACCCTTTCCTTGGGCCGGGATTAGCCTTGGCTCTGAGGTCCTCTCTCCTCCAGGCTCATCCCTCCAAGCAGCCAGAGTGATCATCCCAAAGATGAATCTAGCCTTATGTTTGCCCAGCTTAAAAGCCTTTCGTGAATGACTCCTTGCTAGAAGCTGGCCACTGAGCCTGTTTGGGACCTGTGGTTGGCCAGAAGTTCCCCTTGTGCTGCTGCTGCTCACATGTCTCAGGATTTGTCCATATTTTATGCCTCTTGCCATGGACCTTTTGGTTCTGCAAAGACTGTGCTCATGAGTCTCACTTGAAGTCCATCCTGCCCATTCCCATCCTGGTAAAATTGATCTTTTCCTCACTGGATCCCAGCGTAGATCACAGGCCCTTTTCCCATCCATAAGGAACACTCTGGACCTTTCTAGTGCAGGAAGCATGTCTTAGTGACCATGAGTAGTAGTAGAAATGATCAAAACAGTGAGATTCTTAAGGACTGACTTGCCGGCTCCAGCTAGGTGTTTGAGAAATGCTATTCCATAGAACTCCAACAGCAGCCCTGGAAGACTGGGATAAGGATTCCCATTTTGCAGATAAGGAAACTGAGACTCAGAGAGGTTAAGTGACTTTCTCAGTGTCACATAACTCATGTAAGTCGGAACTGGGATTTCAACGTGGATCAGGCCCATGCTCTTTCAGCTCTTCCCAATTGCCAATTCCAAACCAGTACAGGCCTGACATGCAGAGTAAGCAACCAGCAATTTCTTGTCAGGTGAAAGGGTGAGAAGGAAGTTGCTAGTGGAGAGGCTAATCTTTCAAGAAAAGCTGATTTGCTTTTTTTTTTTTTATTTTTTAAATTGTAAAGGCTCTCTCATAGGGGTCCATGGGCCTGGCTAAACAGAAGTGGCAGTATCATGCAACATCACAGACTGTTATTAGACTTCCCATGTTTTTTGGTACATAATGAAAACCATTATCTCTGCTGTACAACACAGAAAACTGTCTCATTCTGAAAGCGGCTTGATACAGTATCCCCAGCTGGGGGACAGATGAGGCGACTGTGACGAGGCATCCAGAGAAGGACATGGCTGGTCTCTAGAAGGCCAGTTAATGTATTGGGATTTCACTCTTGGCCACACCAAGCTGTGGTAGGCGGTTAGGTTGTTGGGGCTGAGGTCCTGTAGCTAGAGTAGTTTTCTCATCCTTAATTGTTTCATACCACCCTGACCACACATGCAAATGACATCTAACCAAGAGGGAATGAGAAAGGACAGAAATCTTTTTTTTGTTTGAGTCAGGATCTCACTCTGTCACCCAGACTGAAGTGCAGTGGCACAATCTTGACTCACCACAGCCTCAAACTCCTGGGCTCAGGCAATCCTTCTGCCTCAGTATCCTGAGTAGCTGGGACTACAGGTAGGCACCACCACGCCTGGCTGGTCTCAAATTCCTGAGTTTAAGCAATCCTCCCACCCAGGCTCCCGAAGTACTGGGATAAAATCTTCAACTTTAAAACACCCAGAAGAAAGCAAAAGTGAGCGTACTTCGAGGACCTAATCAGCAGCAAAAGTCCATGGGAGAAAAATCCAAGCACCAACAATGAGGAAGCTGGAAATTACAGACCACGGTCCCCAGGGGAAAATTCATCCTTATTCAGACATCTTATGGCAATGTGACCAGTTTAGTTCAGATCAACAGTGATTCCTGAAATCAGCATTCACCACGGACAAGTAGATAGATACTCAGAGCTCCAGAAGCATCTGTGTGCCTCTGGGTTCCTGGGACCTCAGAATCTCCCTAGAGGAGACATCACCTTGCACCTTCTCCTGTCCTGCTTTGCTTTCCTTGCAGGTCCTGACCCACTCAGGCCTGGAATCCACCTTGAGATAGTGGGAAACCTAGTGGAAGCCTCAGCCCTTCTCATAGGTGGAGCTTGGAAGTTCAGGTGCCCTTTGTCCAGCCCACAGAGTACCCTGGGCTGCCCATGGCCATCCATGCCTTATACATTTCCATGCCTACCATATTGGCCTAATGCACAGCACTGAACTTCTGCCCCACCTTCCTGTTCAGATCCTCGGTCCCCTCCTAGACTTAAAAACTCTTTTTAACCTCAGAGAGCTTGACTGGATTCCTAACACCCCATCCCAGTCACCCCAACCAGCTCTGTTCATAAAATGAATAGTAATTATTAATAACTAAAAAGTATGGTAACTCATTAAATTATTATGCTGATTAATAGTGTAATGATTTAGAGTATGAATTCTAGAGCCATACTGCCTGGGTTCAAAATCCTGATTTCTTCACTTATTACGTGACTTCAGGCAATTTTCTTAACCACTCAGTATACCTGTTTTCATCTGAATAAGGAGGAAAATGACAGCACCTCACAGAACTATTTATGAGGATTAAATTTATTTGCCAAGTGTTAAACCAACGCCTGGCACACAGTAAGTACCTTATTGTTAACTAAGCTAATCACAGTAGCAATTATAATAATATTCACCAACACTCGTTGAACCTTTGCTAGGTAACAGGTACATACTCACTGCAGCAACCCCAGGGGGAAGTGCTTTTACTATCCTCTTACTTCAGATGAAAACACAGAGGCTTAGGGAGGGTAAGTATGCTACCCAAGGTCTCCCAGCAGGAAGTCATAGAAACAGGGGGCAAAACCAGACTTTGATTCCAGAGACAATGATGCGTATGTGAGCCCCGCCAGGTGTCCAGGCACTTTTTCCTGGATCTTTAGTTGAAGAAGGACACTCCTGATCAAAGAAAAGGAATCTTGAATAGCGGCTAGAGATGTGACTGGTCATGAAGCTCCATACACACATCTTACTTTTGTCTTCCCAACTGAAACCCAGTTTTTCCAGGACAGGAAATAAGTGTTTCTTCTTCTCCTGTGCCTCCTTAGCATGGTTGAGTGCCCAAGCTCTCCATACTAGGCCCCAGGAAGTCCCTGATCTGCTGATCTCCTTCCACTCTCTGCATTAGTGTGTCGGTGGTCTGAGAGATGAGTTTAGCATCAATGATTAGCTTCCTGAAATCAGCTTTGCTATCTGAAGAGTAGTCACTTAGAGTGCCAGAAGCATCTCTGGGCCTCAGTATTCCTGGGATCTCAAGCGCAGGGGCAGCAGGGACTTCCAGAAAGCAAGTCCCTTTCATGTAATTGGTCTTTATGCTCCAGGGAGTGCTCAGTGATGAGCTTGAGAGGAGTCCAGATTAAGCTGAGGAAATCGTGGCTGCACAGTCCAGCCTAATCTTTGATTTCATTCTGGAGACCCTCTATGAAAGCAAGAGGGTACAATTTCACTTAATTCAGTGCACTGAATGCCAAGTTGAGGACAAGGTAGATTCAGGGACCAAGTCAGAGATGTAACTAGAGGAGAGCTGAGCCTCTCTGACCTACAGACCACTTTAAATTCAGGAAAATAACCCAAGAGAAAATATTCATAAATATAGGTATTGATCTATAGAGGAAAATTGCATCATGTCAATAATGCTAGTAATACAAATTTATTGTAAAATGTTAAGCAGAAGAGAAGGCAGTGAATTAGATATACTTACTGTATAATTGGACTTGAAATTAAATTCATTTAAAAGGCGTTCATCAAGCCAGGCATGGTGGCTCATGCTTGTACTGCCAGTAACTTGGGAGCATGAGATGGGAGGATTCCCTCAACTCAAGAGTTTGAGACCAGTGTGTACAATAGCACTAGACCTCGACTCTATAAAAAATAAAAAATTAGCTGGGTTTGGTGGCACAAACCCATGCTTGTACTGCCAGCTACTTGGGAGACTGAGGCAGAAGGATGACCTGAGCCTGAAAGATCACCTGAGCCCAGGAGATCAAGGCGGTGTTGAGCTGTGATCATGCCACTGCACTCCAACCTGGGTGACAGAGTGAGAGCCAAACTCAGACAAACAAACAAATGGCAAAACATAGGGTGGAAAGAAGAGGGAGCTACAAAAAAGCACAGGGCATAGACTTTGCTTTTGAGATGCTTCCTCTACAGTGTTCTTGTGGTTGCTAAAGCCAGGGCTTGCTTTGAGTTTTGCACATGAATAGATATTCAACAGTCCTTCATGATTAGGTTTAAACCAGACCCTACACATTTGAAGACAGGACTGACTTGTCACCTGAGCTACTTTCTGTGTGAAGACCCACATTAATTTCTTTGTGAAACCTAGAGGTGTTTGTTTGATCCTTGGATTAGATAGGTTATTTAAATCTTGTATACATGTGTTTAAGGAATTCAGTAAGTATTTGTTGAATGCCTAGTGTGTGTTAAGTACCATGCTAAGCTCTGAGTAGACATTGGTAGACAAAAGAGACCCAGTCTCTGTCCTCACAGAGCTTGTAATCTGGTACTCATTAAACAAACCATGACAAACAGTGCTTAATTGCAGTTATCAGATGTACCTCAAAGGAAAACTTTAGTAAACAGTCAGAGGAGCTCACTTAACTTGGGGTTCCAGGCTTCTCTGAGGAGATGGCATATAAGAAGGCTGAAGGATGCATTTGGTCAGCCAGACAAAGAGGAGAGCAAATAACCTTCCAGGCAGAGGGAGCAGCACTCAGGGATCTGAGCTGGGAAGTCTGATTCATTTGTGGACCTGAAGGGGAACCAGTGTAGCTCAGGCATAGAGACTCAGTGGCAGTATAGAAGCCAGGTTCTAGCAGCAGCCTTGTAGGCACAAGAACACATGAAGGACTTTGAATTCTGTCTTCAATAGAATAGGAAGCTGTCAAAAAGCTTTAGGTAGAAGAGATGATCCAATTGGTGATGAGAGAATTGGGGTAAAAGATGTGGGAGACTTGTTGTGAAGCTACAGCAAAAGTGCCAGTGAGAGAGGATGAGGGTGTGGAGTTGGAGAGGGAGGAAAAAACGCACTGATTTAAGGTGTATTTAGAGAGTAGGATTGATAGGACTTGGTGATTGATTGGCAACATGCAGTGTAATGTCAAGACAGGTACCCAGGTTTCTGGTGGGAGCAACTAGTAAATGTGTGATTGAACATGCTGGAAAAAGGATAAAAACAATCAAGACAAAAAACAAATGGCAAATTCGTCCATACCAACAAGAGACTAATACTCTAACAAGAAATGAGTAAAAGACTATGAACAGGCAATTCCCAAAAGAAATGCAATGACCAAGGCACACAGAGAAGATGTTTGACTGATATTCAAGCAATGCAGATTAAAATCCTTAGGCACCATTTACCAATCACATTGACAGAGATTTTAAAAGCACACTAATGCTTAATCTTAATGGGAGCAAGAGAAATTGGCCTACTCATATGCTCCTTGAAATTATAAGTGGGAGGACACTTATAATTTTTTTTAATGTTAAGCAATATAATCTAAGTATATAATCAAACAAGAAATATATATCAATAAATATGCACAAAAATATTAGAGTATTTACACTAATGAAAAATTGGAAATGACTATATGTCCATCAGTAGGGGATTAATTACTTATCTACACAACCATTTAAAACCATGCTATTTTACTAACTTAGAAATAGATTAAAATGAGTGAGTATAATATAATCACATTTGTAAAGTATCTGATGTGAATTGTGTGAGTGTGAATGGGTGTATTTATACAAGAAGATTTAGAGGGAAATATATCTAAAATCATATTGCTAGTGGCAGGTGAATTTTTATTGTATTTAGTGTATTTGGGTAATAGAAAAAAAAACTTTCAAAAAGAGGAAGCAAAATATGACTGCAATATAACAGAGCCTGTAGTAAAGTATTGACGTGAGGAAAGCCAGGAAAGGGAGTGGCTAATTCTGACTCAGGTTGGTAGGAGGCTCCCTAGAAGAGGTATCATTGAATCGTGAATGAATAGTAAGGGTTCTGTTGGTTTTCCTGTTTCTGCACAACTTTGCAACTCATATTCAGTGCAGAAATGGGGAGCACTAAAGAGAACAAGCCCAGGCCAGTTCTACAGGCCTTTCAGGCTATTTGCTCTCTGGTCATAAAAAATTCATGCCAATTAATTTTAAACCAGATGACAGGAAATGGAAGCTTAGAGCTCTAGAAAGACACTCGACAACAGCTTCGATCAGTGTCCAGTACAGTCACGTTGCCACTTTCCCCCCTTCCCCTGACTAGGTTGGGATTTTATCTCATTGTAAGTGGTAGCAGCATTCCTGGGTATTATGTCCTCAGCCTTTTTGATTTCCTTGCTTACTATTTTGGGTCTTAGAGTAAAGAATCACTTTCAATTCACATTTTCTACACTTAGTTTTAGAAATTATGCAGCTTCATACTCAAATGCCCTTTTGGGATTGTAAAATAGATATTGATACGATCTAATCACTTTATGGAAAAGCTGAGGACAGCAGAACAGAACAGGATGACCCTGCCTGGATTTGGAAACAACTTACTTGGTGGCCAGATGCCACGGAAGTACAGATTTGGGACCTGAGGAGATGCAGAGGGAACTAAGCACACTTACGGAGCACCAGGTTAGAAGCAAGCTGGCAGAGGTCCATCCTGGTCCCTTCAGCTGTTTGCTGTATGACCTTGGACAACTTTCTTGACATAGACTAAGTGTTAGGTGTTTTTACTGTTTTGGCTTTGAAATATGACAGATTTAGCTTTTAAAGTCACACTTTAGTAAGGGACTTCAGACCAGCTCCCCAAAGTAGATAGAGGAATCATGGGAGTTGATATAGAACATGGATGAACATTTTAAATTTCAAAACATTTTTATTTTAATGAGCATCAGAAAAAATATATAGACAGCACCTTACACCTATGACTTCATAGATATTTATACATAGAATGGTTTTGATGGCAAATTCCTTTACATTGTTAGCAACAAGTTTGCAAATATAGAACCCATCTTAGTTGCAAAGTCACCTTTTACTGGGGCCATAGAGAGAAAGGACAGAAACAGAGAGCTGCAGAAACTTGAAAAAAATATTATTTACAAATAAAGTTAAGTTTTAGAAAATGTGAATTGAGTCAGGTGCAGTAGCTCACACCTAGTAATCCCAGCACTTTGGGAGGTAGAGGCAAGAGAATTGCCTGAGCCCAAGGGGTTCAAGACCAGCCTGAGCAACGTGGCGAGACCTCATCTCTACAATAAATCAAAAATTAGTTGGGTGTGGTGGTACGCACTGGTAATTCCTGCTACTTGGAAGGCTAAGGCAGAAGGATCGCCTGAGCCTAGCAAGTCAAGGCTGGGTAGTCGTGATCGTGCCACTGCACACCAGCCTGGATGACAGAATGCGACTCTGACTCAAAAAAAAATGAATTGATTTGGGACAATTAGTAAATGGTAGTAGAGAAGTCACATGGGTATGGCAGAAATAGTGAAGGGTACCAAAATGACTGCATGAGGCCCTGGATGGATCCCCAAGCCTACTGAGCTGCAGCTTTCTCACCTGTAAAGTCTCCCAAGGTGTTTATGAGGACCATGAGATTAACATCTGTAAATATTATTGGCTCAGTAGCTGTCACTGTGGGGATTCAAATACAGGAATTTCTTTCCCTTTCTCTTAGTTTTGCTTTTTTTTAAGTCAAAAGGGCTCTCTGGGATCAGCAGGACCAGTTTCCTTATGTTTCCCAAACCTAGACTAGGGAGAGACCAGTCCAAGGGGGCCCCTCACTCTGCTGTGCTCAGGTGTGGGCAGTGCCCTCCAGAAACCTGACCACACACCTGAGATTTTCCTTAAGAAGCTGCCAAAAGTGGTGAGAATGAACATGATTTAATAGTAAGGTTAATGGTCATGATCATGGTCTAACACAAGTGGCAAGAGAGGGGAAATCCTAATCCACATGGTACTTTTTAATAGCATGTCTTCATAGGCCCTGCTCTGAAAAATGATAAACTCTATGTATAGAAGAAAAAAACTGAAAAAAATAATGTGTTGAAGTTGTGGCATTCTTCTTGACTCTATTTCCCCTGGTATTCTTGATGGTCTTTTATATTTTGACATCTGTGAAAATAGAACTAAGTGCCTGAATGATTGGAAGGCTGAGTTTTCTGTACTGAGAGTTGGGCCTCATCAGCATTCTGCTTGACACATAACTATTAGTTATCACCCTTAGTTTTCTATAACTATACTTCATTTTTCTAAATAGTTCCCTTTCGACCCCTGACTATTCGTGGTTTCCTCGGTGTCGTGGCATCATAAGTAGTTGGTAGCTAATACTAGGTATAAGACCTGTGATGCGTCTTAGTCCAGAGATCTCAAGGGATTAATTGTGATTGTCTTCTTGTTTTGCAGATGGAAAAACTGAGAATCAGGGAGGGATAGTGATCTCTCGAACACTTGGTCAGTAGGTAAGTAATGATGCTGAAAGTGAGCCCGAAACAAGATACATTTCTAGTCTCCATGATCTAACTCTTGCCAGACCCATTGTTCCCAGTCTTGTGACTTTTCTGTTTTGCACAATTCAAGTCAGGAAATAAGATGCGCCAGTTTGAGGTATGTGGGTATTATTTGCAATTGTGGTTTCTGTTTGTTCCCATTGCTGAGTTGGAATGTTTCACGGGAGAGTTTGTGACGGCCCCTTAGGCCTCGCCTGGCCTACGTTGGGTCTTACCCTGGGAATGGTAGGGCTTATTGAAACCTGGGCCTTGCTGCAGCTGGTGTGACACTCACTATTCCTTCAATAAAGCCAGCTGCTTGGTGTGGCTAGAATTAGAGAGTTCTGGAGTGTGTGTGTGTGTGTGTGTGTGTGTGTGTGTGCATGCGCACGCACACGTGTTTGTTGTGGGGGAAGGTCAGGAGATCTGGACTCCAGCCCATAGTGATCTGCTCTGTGACCTTAGGCAGGCCACTTAATTCACAGATTCATTCATTTTGCGTTCTTTCTTTCGTACGGCTTTCCTCCAAGTATTGGGTACCAGCCTCTGTGTTGTGTACTGAGAATAACAAGAAAAATACAACATGGGCTTCGCCCTTAAGGAATAAGAACAGGCCAATCAATGAGCGCCTCCGTGTCCTCATTCTTGTCTCATCCTGAGAATCTTTAACATCTGCTCTGGGGTTTACAGTGTGTCGGGTACTTCGTGATCTTCCCCACAACTCTATCAGATAGTAGGACATTGTCATTGCCATTTGGCAGAGGAGACGACAGCTCAGAGTTGGCCAAGGCCATACAATGAGTAAGGGTCAGAGCTGGACTTGCAACCAGATTTACTCACTCCAAAGCATTTGTTTCTAATAACAGCAGACTGATCTGCCGGTTGGCTTTAGCATTTGATGTTCATTGTACCCTCTCCTTGGCAGTGAGTACAATGTTGGAAGGTCAATACCAGGATGGAGCCCATGAAGGTGCTGGGATATTTTTCTGCAAGGGATTCTTTTCTGCGTCTAACTGATTGTTTCAGAAAGCAAGCAATGCCTTCTCTGCCTGTGAGTAAAGGTAGCTGTGGGTTCTGGGTAAGCTCATAACGAGAGAAAATCGGCCCTATCCAAGGGCTGCCTCCACCAAGTGGCTTGGGATTTAGCATATCAGAGAGATTCCACCACGGGTGGGGGAATGACACAGGCTCCTCTTCCTGTGCAGTGACCCTGCTGTAAGTCTGCTGCTTTTTACTAAAGCTTAATGATCTGGGCTCCAAAGCAAGCATGGTAGCTCCTGCCTTTGCTGAGTTACCTTGCCTGAGGCAAGACACGGAGAATGCTGTGGATTAGATGTGAGGCTGTTTGTTTTTATGGATGATAACTCCTTGAGGATGAAACTCTTGGGTTCCCTCAAAGCCTGGAATTTCAAAGGGTGCCTGAATAACCTCAGGGATTGGGCCTGGGTTTTTTTTGTTTTATGGTATGTTGTGAATTGTGGACACCACTGATGTAGACACACCTACAATGCGTGTGATATCCAGGATATGCGGGATTTGTCAGGATTGTGAACATGTGGGGCACGGGGTTTGCGGGGAGGGTGTGTATATGTGTGTGTTTAATCCCTGGGAGGCAATTCCTATGAAAAAAACAGAAAACACTTATGGGAGTAATTCTTCAACAGGACCCAGAAATGGGCTTTTAATAAGCCTCATTAAACTCTTTGATTACAAGGGGAGGCCAATCATTCTTTCATCCTGGTTCGGATCACACAGCTCCCCCTTGCCCTCCTCTTTGGGGTCAGACAAAAATGCCTGCTATTCATATGGGTCTCTCCAAAGGCCGTTCCACCTCTTCCTGCCCTCCACAGTCCCCACTCCCACCCCAGGGCTTCTCTGATCTCTCCGCTTGGCTCTCGGTGCAGACAGTGCTGGTGTCAGGACTGACAGATGATAGCTGTGTTTTCGCCTGGGTGTCCCATGTCTCATGTTTGTCCTGGAGGGAAACTTTAGGGTCTTTGTTTAGGAGGTGCTCTGAGCTGGGAG
Source organism: Carlito syrichta (assembly GCF_000164805.1). Taxonomy (NCBI): domain Eukaryota; kingdom Metazoa; phylum Chordata; class Mammalia; order Primates; family Tarsiidae; genus Carlito; species Carlito syrichta. Next base: position 154,807 of record NW_007064645.1, read on the forward strand.
ATCCAGGGCTCCTTCCCTTCCCCAAGGGTCATATACCACTACCGACACTCGGTAGAACTGTGTGTGTGCAAACCCTTTCCTTTGCGGGTCAAGTTTCCCCTTGTCTTACATGGGAGGAGGCGCAGCTCTGTTGAAAGGCAGGTTTCACCCTGGACTGCAAGCATTCTACCAGGTCTCCTAAGGGGAGCAGGTTCCCAGAGCGATTATCTTTCCTGCGCCAGGAGCCAGGTGCTCTGTGACAGGAAGCAAGGTAGGCTTAGCAACAGGCTTATCAGGCCGTGCTACAAGAATGTTCATTCGTGTAAACAGGTCTGGGTTTGTGCATTTCTGTTTCTCTCTGGGCACCAACTCCATTCTGGGGCTGGTGTGTTCTGATTTCCACGGCTTCTTCCCAGAGGTGATGCATTCCCAGGGAGTGGTGTTCTGTCTGTTTCATTCTTGTTCCTCTCCACAGTAGCAGAGTGTGCAGGAGGGGCAGCCCGTGTTTGTGGTCTATTTAGAAGCCAGGTTTTCCAGGCAGCAGATGCCCAGCTGGGGTCCTCCTGCTTTGTGTCACAGGCCTAAATTTGAGTCTTGACTTGGTCTCTTGCTGCACCGTGCTACTTGACTTCCATGTGCAGGTTGTAGCAAATTTGTGGTGGCTGTGTCCTGCCTCAGGCTGCCTTGTCAAGGGTGAGTGGAGACTAAAAACCAGCCTGTGTTCCACTTACCAAGCCACATGTCCCCAAGGGGCTGTATCTGCCCAGGTGGAGAAGGGGAGTCTTTTCCAAACTTACGCAAAGTCCGTAAAGGGACTAGTGGTGGCTTTGTCTCTTTCAGTCTCAGTTTCTTCATCTTTTTGGTAATCAGCTGAGGGCAGATTCGTGATAATCCTTAAAGTATAACTGACACATAGTAAGAGACTAAGCAATAGTCATAGTCATTAGTAGCTGTTATTGTGGTAGTAGTAGTAATTATGTCAGGAATGATAATGCCTTATTTTTGTAATGCTTTGTATTTCTCAACATTCTTCTATATGTGATTGTTTTATTAATGCTGTATTATAGGCAGAACTAGGATTACTCTCCCAGTTAGACAGAAAAGAAAATTGGGACAGAGAGAAATATGATGTGACTTGCCTACTTTCAGCCCCGGAAGGCCTGGCCCAGAGCCAGCATAAGCCATCCTAGCCATGATGTAGGGTTGGGTGATGCAAGACAGGGAGTGTTAGGAAAGCCCAGAGCATCCAGGTTCTTCCAGAACATGAACATCTTTTGTCCACAACCCCCCTCCCCGTCATCCACCTTGGTCCTAAAGGCCTGCCCTATGTGGAACATTCTGCCGAGTTCTTGCCAGAACTCTACTGGTATACCCAGCCACTGGCCCCTGAGACTGCAGTCATTGGCTCAGAACTGGCTCCCACCCAAAGAAGCCACTGAGCATCGCAATCCTACCTCACAGTCCAGACAGACATGCTGCCTTCAAACCCACCCAGACAGACTTCCTATGTGTGAGAGGCAGTCGTCATCCAGCTTAAGTCTTCCAGCACCCTAGTTACTGCTTTAAGTACCTATTCAACCCCTATAGCCAACACACTTATTAAGCGCCTACCATGTACAATACACTTTGGTGACATCTTATGTATATCTTTTTTTCTAACTTTTGTATCTATATTCAAGATGAATTAACTAAATTTCAAAGTAGTTCATTAACACACCCCCCAAAAAATCACATAATTAGTCAGTGATGATGCTGAGATTTGAACCCAGGTATTTAGACTAGAAAGCTCATACATATGACTTATATAAAGCATGTAGCACACAAAGGCTAACAAAAAAATGGTTGTCACCTATTAGTAATAGTTTTTAAAAAGTAATCATTAACAAAGTACCTACCAAGCTGCATGCTTACTGCAGGTTCTTCTGTGGTCATTTCCCATCGGACTGTGAGGTCTCTGAGGGCAGAAACTGGGAGTCTCAGCCCTCAGCAGGGTTTATAGCAACTGACTGATAAATGTTTGAATGATTAACAATATCAATAATGGCTAAATGATTGACTATGTGTCAGGCATAGTGTTAAGTACCATATACATATGTGTATGTATAAATACACATATATATATATAAACTTTTTAAATTCTTAAAGCAACCCTATGAGTTAGATACTATTATTATACTAAAAAAAAAAGGGCTTAAAGAGTTTTGAATAACTTTCCCAGGCTATACAGCTGGTAAGTAGCAAAGCTGGGCATGGGACCCAAGCTGCCTGACACGAGAGCTTGGTTCTCTATAATGTCCTGTGCCACTCAGTTATACTGGCCTCCCACAGGTGTACCTGTCTACCTTATGGCCACAGCTGATGCCATAGCTGATGTTTCCTTCAGGGAACTCTTGCAAAGCTGTCTCTCAAACCCAGTGCCTGCTAGTCCAGGACTTTGTGAGGCTTCTATCTGGAAGAAACCAAGCTGGTGAAGGATGGGGGGGTCACAGTCATAGATGAAAGATAGTATGAAGAGCCACTAATAAAATTTGCAAGAAAAGAAGCTGGACAGGGTGGCTCATGTCTGTAATTTCAACACTTTGGGAGGCCAAGGCGGGAGGACTACCTGAGTTCTGGAGTTCAAGACAGCCTGGGCAACATGGAGAGACTTTCTGTCTACAAAAAATAAGAATAAATAAAAATAAAATTAGACAGGCACAGTGGTATGCACCTGTAGTCCTAGCTACTTGGGAGACTGAGGAGGAAAGATGACCTAAGCCCAAGATGTCGAGGCTGCAGCGAGCCATGATCATCCCACTGCATTCCAGCCTGGGCTACAGTGAGACTCTGACTCAAAAACAAACAAACACGTAAATAAATAACAAAATTAGCAAGAAAAAGGTGCCCTTCCTGAGGAGTAGACTCAGTTTGTAAGACACAGGTGGGGGCAATATCAGCAGCAACAGGCATGATCTTTTCAGCTCCCTGGAGAACAGTGGGGAAGTGTTTCAGCAGAGTTTTCTGGAGGTATTTCTTGGGTTTGGCAAGTCTGCTATCACTGGTTCATTGGTGGGTGAGCCAGGAGAAAGGGAAAGGTATTGGCGCCTTGCTCTCAAGGGAAGGCCTTTACTTCTAGCACCTTCTCACAAGACGTCATGGACCAATGACTTGTTTCATCATGTGGAGCCCCATCTTATGCAAGCTGAAGAAATGGTACTCCAACTTCGTTACCACAGCATAATTGACCCCTTGTGACTTTATCCGAAAAGTATCAGGAGCATGTGCTTTTAGTGAAAGTGAAGCAGCAGGGAAGCACATTTGAGCTGAGAAAGAGATGGGTTTGGAGTGGCTCTGGGGGCTGTCTGGGCAGGACTAGAACTCTGACCTCCTCTCCTGCCGGGGTCAGGGCTCACTTTATGTGAATCCAGGCTGTGCTCTGAGTCCTAGGGCCTGCAGTGAGGAGCGCTGGTGCCTCATCTATAAATGCTAGAACAGGAGCAACTGCTTTGGGAGGTCACACATGAATGCTCCTTGGAAAAGGGAAAGGTAAGCAGAGTGACAGCATAACGAACTGTCACTTAGAGCCTTCGTGGACTTGTCTTTGGGTGGAATCGGGACTTTACCTATTTAGAGGCTGGCTCCAAGCACTGAAGGAGTGACAATACTGGGCCTTGAAACTGGATGTTGGAGGCGCTTCCTCTTTCCCCTGCAGCAACGGTCTTTGAATCACACTCTGCAGAGCCATGGGAGTTTAATAGAATCCTCTCTGGGACTTCCAAGGAGACAGGTAGACTGTTGTATGGACTCTGGGAGCCTTCACCCTGCAGATCCTACTCTCCATGTTTGAACGTTGGGCTTCCTTGTTACCAAGGGGTGTGTTTCGCTGGGACGTACCCATGTCCCTGCTGTATGTTCCATTCTTATTGGCACCGTGTCTGTTCTGATTGGTCACTGCCTGTGTCAAATGGGTTATTAAATATTTTGAATTTCACTTCCGTTTGCAAGCCTTCCTTTGTGCAGAGCCAGAAGGCGCTCTCTCATGTCAGCTACATCCGAATGCAGGCATGTCACTCGGGTGACGGACCTTCAAGCCACTGCTGCACAGAACTCAGACCATTCTGTTGCCTAGAAAAGGGCTTGCTATGCTGCCCTGTTCAGCCCAGGCCATGGAGTTACCTGAATGTTGACAATCTACGTGAGTCTGTGGGGCTTGGGGATTTGTCCACTCCCACCCAACATCACCAAAACAAAGACCCTGTAGCAGCCCTGGAGGCTGGAGCTTGTCTTCCCTGTCCCAGGCCCTGCCTGTTTCTTTAGCGGGCGGGTAGTATGTTCATTGCCTGCCTATGGACATGACTCCCAGAGTCACTCAACTGTGTCTTTACAAACAAGCAGCTCTCTTAGATGAGCAGAATGTGCCAGCTTTTCTGGCAGAATTCCTTATGAGCATTTGTTCTTTCCCTTCCCCCTTTCTTGCTTTTTTTTTAAAGGCGAAAGGAATGGTAAAAGTAATGTGACATAAAGGAAAGCATATGCACTTGGGACTCAGATAGACCCAGATTTATATCCAGGCTCTGTTTGACCTCGGGGATGGCTCAATATCTTGGCCTTAGTTTCCTCGTCTGTAAAATGGGAATGCTGACAAAAAATAGCAACTGGCATTTACCATGTTCCTAGCAGAGTTCTAAGCGTTTACATGACAGTCCCTGATGAGGTACATAACATTATTTTCTCCTCATCTTACGGTTGGGAAAAAAAATAAGGCACAGAATGATTAATTGATCTTTTTCAAGGTCACACAGCTAAATGACAGAGCTAGAATTCAAATCCAGACGGTCTGGCTGCAGAACCTACACTCCAAACCTCTGTACTTCTCTGGCTCCATCACTGGGCTGGGTAAAGATCGAGTAACTCCGGAAGAATTGTGTCTGGGTCTGTGGCTGGGGCTTGGTGCACTCTCTCTACAGGTGAATTCTCTTCTCCTGTTGTCATGTGTCTAACAGAAATAGAAAAAAAAGTCCTTCTATTCACTGAGTACCTACTAGGTGCTTTGTACTCATTATCTCATTAAAATGTCACAGTGTTCCCTTTTTGGTATTGTTCTGATTGTACAAATGAGGGAACAATGATATAAGCATTGTCACTGGACGGTGAGCTCCCATTGTCACTGGATAGTGAGCTCTCCATCAATGAAATGGTCCAAACAGGAGCAAGATTGTCACTCGTCAGGGCTATAGCAGGGATTCTGGCACTAGATTTTTAGAAGATCTCCTGTATTCCATGATGCCCGTCCATGCTTGGTCAAGGATCTGAATGCTAACAAGGTCCAGGTCCTACAACAGTCCAAAGGGAAGAATGGGGGAGTTTCCTGAGCCAATTCCAGTGTTTTCTAGAAATTATACACTGACCTCTAAGAGAGCCACAGAGCCAGCTAAGCATTTTCTGCTGTGGCTGAAATCTATATAACTGAAAGCCAAGAAACCCCGAATCTTGTCCAGGTTCTGTAATGAGTTTGCTATGTGATTTGGAAAGTCATCTAGCTTCTCTATACCTTTTGTTCAAAAGAAACAACAATAACTCTTTTGCTGTGTTTATAAAATAATACGTACATATAAATTGAAAGCATCATGCCAATGAGAGTTATTAGCATATATTGTTCTTCCTCCTGCTGACACCTTTGATCTATAATGATTCCAAAAAATGAGTCATGGATAAATGCTCTCTTCTAGAGGTAGAGGTTGGGAGGAGAAATGCCTGAGAGGAACAGAGCCAGCCTGTCATTTATAGTTGGATAGATTAAAGAGCCTCCAAGCCTACATGAGAAGTTTACCTCTGACACAGGCAAAGGAGAAGAAAGAATAAGGAACTTGTTGCCACTGAGGGAAAAAGATAAAGCCCATTGGCTGACGTTGAGTCTTTGTCGAGGTTTAAGTAAACACAGATGAGAAGCCTTTAGTTAGGCAGAGAGAGGTATAGCCTGTGCAGGAATGGCAAATGCATGGTGTATTAGGTTGAGTTTCCTGGGGCCAGACTCTAGGCCAGAGATGAATGTTTATTGAGGCTCACCCTTAGGATCAGCACCTGTAAGGGAAGCGGGATTAGACAGAGGGAGGAGTTGAGCTGCAGTACTTCAGCTGATTCCACTGGGAACTCTGGAACTGGGATGGCCCTCAGATAGCTCACATGGAGTCAAGGGCAGTGGGCCTTACTGCCTGCTGCAGTGATAGCTGTGAATTTCCCACAGGTGACAGCTCTCTTGGCCCAAGGGCCATTCCTGGAGAAGGTCTCCACTAAGAGCTGTCAGCGACCAACAGCAGCAGTCTCTGCAGCTGGAGCAGTGAGTGGCTCCATCCCAGGGGATGTCTGAGTGGCACCTCCCAGCATGCACCGCACACGGCCTGCAGGTTGCCAATCTTTCCTTCCACTCCACTGCAGACCCCACCATTGAAACTGCTCCTTCACCACCAGGTTCCTCTGAGGGCTCAGGGTGTTTTCCAGCGCAATCCTCTAGATACATGTTATCAATCAACCGCAATTCGCTCATGAGAAGGCATCTGTTTGCTACCTTTGCCCTCTACATCGCTAGGAGACATTTATTGATGGTGTAATAATAATCTTCAGTGTTATGACTGCTCTTTCAAGATCGCACAATTGGCAAATCTTAGATAGTTCCCTGTGTGTCTACTGGGAAATGTGATTTTCGTCTCTTTGTCTTTATTATGCCCTCTGACCACATTTCATTTGCGCTCCAACTTGTTTTCTCTTACTCTGCTAAAGGCAGCTTTCCCTATAATTCATTTTTTTGTCTCTCTTTTTTTTGGCACACACTTTCTCGCCATCTCACCCATTCTTATTTCGACCAGCGGTCCACACCTGAGACATCCCTCCCTCACCCCAGTGTCACATGGCCAGTCACCTGCTAAACCTATCCATCTGATTAGACTCTCTAGCCTTCATAACAACAATAATTTTCAACCATTTTCGCCAATGAGGAAACGGAAGCTTAGCGAGGTTAAGATGCCTTTTGAAAATGGGACATCTTCCAAGAAACAGTGCCAGACTTTATCTTTTAGGTGTGGGGTGTGAGTTCAGCTTTATCTTAAGTCTGTTGGCTCCCAAAGTCTTTCTTTTATACCTTTGAGATTTTTGTTGGGGCAATCTCTTGATGGCTCCAATTTCTTTTTATTTTGTCTTGCCTGGCTGAGAATTCTACAAACTTCGGTTGTTGATCGTACAGGTCATTGTGATCACCTCAGAGTGATGGGTGCTACCCTACAGGGCCAGGCATAGCTTGGATTTGGGGTCTACTAGCTATCCATTTCATTAATTCCAGAAATGTTTCGATGGTAAGGAACCTTTGAGATTATAAACTCGCTGTCAGGGTCAATGGGTTAGAGCTGACACTGAAGCCAAGTAATGGACTGGTTATGGCTCTTGATAAATGAGAACTGTGATCAGTCCAGCTGGCCAACCGCCTAAAGCCTGGCACCATCGCGTGCGGGGGGGGATCTCACCTAGATTTCTGTGCTGAATGCCTGTGCTCTATCTGTCATCCTCCTCCTTCAAGGAAGACGTATTTGGTAAAAAGAGGGCTTTTGATTTTAACTGAGGGCCAGTTCCAGCAAAACCAAAGATCCATTAGTACCAAGGGGTACTCACTGAGGCTTCTGGTCTGTGCCAGATATTAAACTAAGCCCTTGGGGATCCAAACATAAAACCAATGTCCCATGCTGCCCCCTTGAGATTTGGGCTGGTGTTTTATTAGTGTTGCTTAAATAGCAGACCTGGGTCCCACATCTTCCTGATGCTGTGTGACTTCTGAGCTCTTACAGTTTGTTAATTCTGCATTCCACCCTTGAGATCATAGCTTTTGCATAGGGAAGAATCTAGAATCCTCATGACGGGTAAAAAGATAGCCTGATTTGAGTTCTCTTTCCTCTGCTACAGATTTTCTGTGTGACCTTGGACAGATCACATGACCTCTCTGGTCCTCAGTACTACCTCATTGTCAATGTAGAAAAAATGGCCATTGTAATCCCTCATGTACTCTACTTGCTGGGGAAGCAACAGTATGCAATACAGGGCTCTATAAATGATGCCATGTTTTCCTTCCCCACCTCCGACTCATTATTTAGTGAGATCTCTAGAGGCGTATTTACAAGACATTCATGACCTAGGAAACATGAATATTTCCTCAAGGAATGCTTTAAATCTCTGTTGGATGATCCAGGATTGGATGGGTCCTGGGGTCTTCATCCAGCAAACTTCCCCACTGGACCCCAAGGGAGTCTCAGGGGTTATTTACCTGACACCTCCTACCAACCATGACTTGGAGAAGACACCTATTCATTTCCTGGTATTTCTCCTCCTCCCATCTTTCTTCCTTGTGGGATAGAGCCAAGATTGTTTAGAAGAAGCCACTCTGCCAGAGCGGAAGGGGTCTTGCCCCATGTGCTGGTTTGACAAAACCAGAACACTCTCTTGACCTGTCCAGGACTTAGTCTTCCCACTTATAAAGCTGGGTACTAATACTTTCCTTGCTAGCTTTTTCCATGGAACAAACTTATGTCAATATAAGGATTTGTGGTTATGGATTCAATCTTCTGAGTTTTCATTTCTTGGTTGGGCTTCTTCCCCAATAACTCCCTATACAAGTTCCCAAATGTATTTAGCCTATGCAGATATGCAGATAGCTTATTATCCCTTCCCGATGAACTTATTTTAGTTATGTATGTGTCTATTTTCTTCTCTAAACTCCAAGATTTTTTTTTTTGAGTTGGAGTCTCACTCCATTGCTCAGGCTGGAGTACAGTGGCACACTCATGGACACCCCAGCATCAACCTGCTGGGCTCCAGCAATCCTTCCGCCTCAACCTTCCAAGTAGCTGGAACTACAGACATGCGTTACCATGCCTGGCTAATTTTTTATTTATTGTAGAGATGAGGTCTTGCCAAGTTGCCCTGACTGGTCTTGAACTCGTGGGCTCAGGCAATCCACTCGCCTTGGCCTCCCAAAGTTCTGGGATTACAGACTGAGCCACTGAGCCTGGCCAACTCCAAGATTTTTAAGAACAAGGTTCAATCTTTTGTTTTGTTTTGTTTTTTGAGTTGGAGTCTTACTCTGTCACCCAGAATGGAATGTAGTGGCATGATCGTGGCTCACTGCACAGTCTTGACCTCCTGGGCTCAGGCGATCTTTCAGCCTTCCAAGTAGCTGAGACTACAGGTGTGTGCCACCATGCTCAGCTAATTTTTTAAATTGTTTTATTTTTTGTAGAGACAAGGTCTTCATATATTACCCAGGCTGGTCTTGAACTCCTGGGCTCAAGCAATCCTCCCTCATTAACCTCCCAAAGTTCTGGGATTATAGGCATGAGCCACTGTTGTCTCGATTCATAAATTTTTCCCAGTATATGGAACAGATGCTCCATATTGTTTGAATAAATAAATGAATAGGAAAGAAAATGAGAACATATCTACTCTGGGTATGTAAAACTCATGTAATCCTCACAGCAGACCTATAAGATTGGTTTTATTCCCACTTCTGAACAAATGGAATTGAAGCCCAGAGAGCTGAAAAACCACTTACCTAAGATTACACAGTCAGGAACTAGCAGAGCAAGAGATGACAGCCTGGGACTCCTGGGACTCCTGGACTCCAAAGCTAGTGCTCACCTTCTATACTTCTTTCTCTCTCTTTTTCTTTTTCTCTTTTCTTTTCACATTATTATTGCACAAACAGCATTTCAACAATAACAAAAAAAGAAATACAATCACCTTCTGTCTCACCAGTTCTAGCAAGTCAGCTGTTTCCATTTTTTTGCACATTCCCTACAGTCTCTTTCTTACATATATTTTTTTTGTAACAGCATTATTGAGATATAATTCACTTGCCATAAAATTTACCCTGTTAAAGTGTACAATTCAGTGTTTTTTAGTCTATTCACAGAACTGTGCAACCATCACCACTATCTAGCTTTAGAACATTTCATCACCCCCAAAAGAATCCCATACTCATTAGCAGTTACTCTCTATTCCCTGTTCCCCCAATCCCCTGGCATCTACTAATCTACTTTCTTCCTCTATGGATTTGCCTGTTCTGAATATTTTAGATGACTAGACTCATACAAGATGTTGCCTTTTTGTATGATTTCTTTCACTTAGCATGATGCTTTCAAGGTTCATGCACATAAATGAATCAACACATTTATTCCTCATACGTACACACACACATGCGCGCACATCACATTTTGTTTATTTTATTGATGGACGATTGGATTATTTCCACTTTTTAACTATTGTGAGTAATGCTGCTATAACATTTGGGTTTAAGTTTTTGTGTGGGCATACCTTTTTAATTATTTTGGGTATATATCTTGCAGATACTGTTAGATCATATGGTAATTCTATGATTAACATTTTCAGGAACTGTCAACCTGTTTTCCAAGGTAGCTGTACCATTTTGCAGTCCCACCAGCAATGTATGGATTTTTCAATTTTTCACATGCTTCAACACTTTTTATGATATATCTTTTTTTATTTTTGACATCCTTGTGGGTTTGAAGTAGCATCTCATTGCAGCTTTGATTTGGATTTCCCTAATGACTAGTGATATTCAACATCTTTACATGTACCTATTGGCAGCTTTTTTCTTGTCTTCTTTGGAGAAATCTTTATTCAAGTTCTTTGCTCATTTCTTAATTGGGGCTTTTGTCTTTTATTGTTTAGTTATAAAAGTTATTTATATATTACAGATACAAGTCTCTTCTCTGACTTGTTTTGCAAATATTTTCTTCTAATATGAGTTTTTGTTTTGTTTTTGTTTTTTTGCTTTTCGGTAATGTACTTTGAAGCACAGAAGTTGTTAATTTTGATAAAGTCTAATTTATCTTTTATTTTCTTTTGTTACTTTGCTTTTGATGCTATATCTAAGAAACTATTGCTTAATCCAAAGTCATAAAGATTTATTCCTATGTTTTCTTTTAAAAGTTTCATGGCTGGGCTCAGTGGCTCAGCCTGTAATCCCAGCACTTTGGGAGGCCGAAGTGAGTGGATTTTCTGAGCCCACAGGTTCAAGACCAGTCCCAGCAACTTGGCGAGACCTTGTCTCTACAATAAATCAAAAAATTAGCCATGTGTGGGTAGCACACGCCTGTAGTTCCATCTACTTGGAAGGCTGAGGCGGAAGGATTGCTGAAGGCCAGCAGGTCAACACTGGGGTGGCCGTGAGCATGCCACTACACTCCAGCCTGGGCAACGGAGGAAGACTCCACCTCAAAAAAAAGCAAAAGAGTTTCATATTTTTAGTTTTCACATGTAGGTCTATGATCCACTTTTAGTTGATCTCTAATATCTTCTCTGATATCTGGATTCAAATTTATTCTTTTGCATGTGGATATCCAGTAATCCTGGCATGATTTGTTGAAAATACTTTCTTTCCTTATTGACTTGTCTTGGTACTCTCATCAAAAGTCAATTGACCATAAATGTGAAGGTTTATTTTTGGACTCCCAATTCTCTTCTATTGATTTCCATGTCTGTTCTTATGCCAGTACTATACTGTCTTGATTACTGTAGCTTTTTAATACATTTTGAACTTGGGATGTGTGGATACTCCAACTTTGTTCTTTCTTTTCAAGATTATTTGAGTATTCTGAGTTCTGTGTATTTCTATATAAATTTCAGGATTCACTTGTCAATTTCTACAAAAAAAAAAAAATCCAGCTGGGATTTTATAGGGAAAGCATTGGATCCATAAATCAGTTTGGGGAGTATTTCCATTCAAATAATATTAAGTCTATATAATAGTAATATAATATGAATCCATGAACAAAAGATGTCTTTCCATTTATTTAAGACTTCCTTAATTTCGTTTATGTATGATGTTTTATAATATTCAGTATACAAGTCTTGCACTTCTTTTGTTAAATGTTATTAAATATTTTATTTTTTGCTGCTGTTATAAATAAAATTATGTTCTTGATTACATTTTTAGGTTGTTCTTTGCTAGTGTATAGAAATACAACTGATTTTTGTACACTGATCTTGTATCCTTCAAAGTTGCTGAGTCATTTGTTAGTTCTAATTTTTTGTGTGTGAATTCCTTAGGAGTTTCTATATATAGGATGTTGTCATCTGTGAATAGAGATAGTTTTATTTTTTCCTTTCTCCAGTCTGAACACCTTCATTTCTTTTTCTTGACTAATTTTCCTGGTTAGAATCCCCAGTACAATATGGAAAAAAGGGACAAGAGCAGATGACTTGTCTTGTTTCTAATCTTAGAAGAAAAACTTATTATAGTCTTTCACTATTAAGTATGATGTTAGCTGTGCGTTTTTCATAGATGACCTTTATCAAGTTGAAGATTTCTTCTAGTCATAGTTTATTGAGTATTTTTAATCACAAAACGGTGTTAGATTTTGTGAAATACTTTTTCTGTGTCTGTTGACATGATAATGTGGTGTTAGTCTTTTATTGTCTTAATGTGATATTTTACATTGATTAGTTTTTGTATGTTAAACCAACCCTGCATTTCTTGACGCATCCTACTTGATCATGATGTATAATCCTTTTAATATGTTGTTGGATTCAATTCAATACTATTTTACTGGAGATTTTTATGTGTTTATGGGAGATGTTGATCTGTAATTTTCTTTTCTTGTAATGTCTTTGGTTTTAGTATCAGAATAATGATGTCTTCATAGAATGAGTTGGTAAGGGTACCCTCTTCTTCTATTTCTTGCAAGATTTTATAAAGAATTTGTGTTAATCTTTAAAAAGGTGATAAGAGCAAACTTATGATAGTTCACAGTTATTCCTTGTCTTGTGCTTGTGTTAAAAAATAATCTATGAACACCAGAAACTTGACATTGGATTGAGACCTAAAAATTTCCCTACAGGCAAGGCAGTGAATCTCCAACTATTAGGGACAAGGTGCTCAATACTGGGCGCTAATGTCTAGGCAGAACTTATGTAATCTTACTTTTTTTTCTTTTCTTTCTTTCTTTTTTTTTTTTCTTTTTTCAATTTGAAACATTTCTACACAAATGACTGGATGGATACTCCCTTGAAGCAAACCTTTCTCCTCCATTACAGATAAGAGATTGGCCTCTGGACCACATGCTGAGCAAGACCAATGCTTACACCAGTGTATCCCCTAGCATCCATCCTTGTCCTCCTAGAAAAATCAAAATATCCACAAGTATTAATAGCTTGGCATCCAGGTTAAAAAAAGAATTGAGTGTTTGTTTTTGTTGCTTTCTAATATGTAAAAATGTGGAAAGAATATTCCTAGCTGAAACGGCTGAAATAGAGAAACAGGAATCTGAATTTATAACCTAAAATGCAACAATTTCACTACAGTATAGATAATGTCAATCCCTGAACATTTCCAAAGGAGAGAGTTTTGTAATTTTAGCCATTTACTTATTCAGTAGTCACTTCATTAATTTATTTAGCAAGGACATGTTAAGCTCCTCTCCTGTGCCAGTCCCTGTACTGGAGTGTCTAGTGACATCAAAAGGAATCCATCTGGGACTCTGCCCCTAAGGAGCACTCAGCTGGTGGGGGATATTGTACTTTGTACAGACAGTTACTACCAAGCATGATTGTGGCTATAACATGGTCATTAAGGGGAGTCACAGAAATGTAGAGAGAGGAGAGATCAGGGATGGGCAACATCAGCAGAAATGTGGTTTACATGAATCTTGAAGGATGCATGGGAATTTGCCTAGTGGGCCTGTGGGACGCAACCATCCAGGACCAAGCAGGACTGGGGCTCAGTGAGAAGTCTATTTGCACATTCAGAGACATCCACAAGGGCTCAAAGGAGATGATTTGGAGAGACCTAAAATTAAGAGACAGCTCTTAAAGATCCTGTGTGCTTAGTGAGGGAGTCCAAATATCTTAGACATTAAAAGTTTTTATGATTTGGGATCTTTTAAAACAGAAGCTCGAGTGATACCAGGCAGGCTGAACTGAAATAAGTTTTGGGAACAGTATTATAAACTCTAATTCCATCCAGGTTGCTGTGAAATTCATGATTCTGTTCTTCTGGATGGCTGCATAATATTCCATTATGTATATGAACCACTTTTTTTTTTAATCGAAACAAAGATCTGAGTACCACATGCTCTCACTCATAAGTGGACCTTCACGCCTGTAATTCCGGCTACTTCGGAGGCTGAGGCAGAAGGATCGCTGGAGCCCAACAGGTCGAGGCTGCGGTGGCTGGGAGCGGCCACTGCACTCCAGTCTGGGCAACAGAGTGAGACTCCAACTCATAAAAAACCCCAAAAAAACCAAATAAGTGGACCTAAAACAACTACCATAATACTATAAGAAAAGGATTGACAGTAGCAGGAAACTACGGGGAGTGGGGCTCAGGGAGGTGGGATTAACGGTAGTCGATATCTGTCTGGGGAAGGGGGATACACCTCATCAACGAGGGTACCTGCACAATGAATATTTGTATACCTAATCCTAATTATACCCCACAATTTTAAAATAAGCAATATTTGGGAACAAAGGCCAGTCTAGCCCTTGGGGAATTGTCCCTGGATGAGTTGCAGGCCTCCTGGGACTTTACCATTGAGCCTCACCCAACCCCTTGGGTTTAGTCTTCCTATCCATGGTCCTAGAAGGGCCATCCCAGATTACCAGGAAATGAGACTGAAAATATGGAATTTTGTCTTGACTGTAATTTCCAAGCTGGGATAGATAAGTCTGAACTTCACTTTCTCAATGGTAAAATAAGGACACCAACGCCTACTCCCTAGGATTGTCATGACAATAAAATGAAAAAAGCATTACCCAAAAATGCTCAAACATCTCTACTGAACTAAAGGCGTGGCCCAATTTGTTTTGGAAGTAAGACCAGCAGTGTTGGGAGCTACACAGACCTGAGTTCAAAGCTCAACTCACCCTCTGACTGCTTGACCCTGGACAAATTATTTAACTCTCCAAGTCTCCACTTCCCCTATGTTAAATAAAAATGAACATAATACTGGCTGGGCACAATGGCTTATGTATGTAATTCCAGCACTTTTGGAGGTTGAGCCGGGAGAATCACTTGAGCCCAGGAGTTCGGACTAGCCTGAGCAGCACAGCAAGACCTTGTCTCTACCAAAAAAAAAAGACAAAAATTAGCTGGGCCAAGTTGCACATGCCTGTAGTCCCAGCTACTTGGGAGGCTGAGGTGGAAGGATCTCCTGAGGCCAAGAGGTCGAGTCTGTGGTGAGCCATTATCATGCCACTGGGTGACAGAGTGAGACCTTGTCTAAAATAAAAAATAAAATAAATTTAAAAATTACAATACCTCTCTATGGGGTTTACTGGCATGAGTAAGTATAATGATGCCTGTGCTGTCCACAGGCATATCAAAGGTGCAGAGGAATTGCCCTTTGAGTCTGAATGGGAATAAGGAAGCTCTACTTTTCTGTTAACATGGGGGTTCCTGGAGGCTGGGCTGCACTTCCCTCTTCCCTCTCTGTGTGCAGAGCCTAACACCAAGTTTTTGCCACATAAGGACAGCCACATGTTTTTGCAGTTGGATTCATTTCCAGCTCTCTACCCTTTACTCTTTCCAGGTTTCTGTCCAGTTGAAAAAAGAATTGACTGTGACCTTTTAGAAATCTAAATAAATCAATAAAGAAAAAGGATGTTAACTCACCCCATTTTATATGTTTATTTTGCTGAGCCGGCCAAGTAGGTATTAACTCATTTGGGGTTCCCTAGGAGAGTAAGCAGGGCCTACAACTTCTGCTCCCGCGAACCCAGTCTGGCTGCCCCAGTTTTTCCAGCTGAAAGGTAGACCAACATCCCTTGTGTGTTGGAGTTTAACCTGGGAGCCATACGTCCTTAATGATGTTTCATACCCAGGGGTCTCTCAAGAAAGAAGCTTCGGGAGGGTTAAGTGGGGCAGGAGGCTGCCGGAGTCACGGGCCAAGGTGTAGGGATGTGGAGAGATCGGAATCACACCCTTGAACACATTCCAGGGGCAGGCACGTGTGACTGCAGCAGCCTAGAAGCAAATCTAATACGCTCTGTGCCCCAGACTCGCTTCCTTCCCCAGTCTGCTTCCCAAATGGGGCATCCGCTGCTTCTTCTGTTTCCTCCCAATTGGGAAGGGGCATGGTAAGGGATTTACTGAGCCAAGAGTCAGGCCCTGGAACTGTGGTACCTCCTTGCTGAGTTTTGCAACACATCACTTTCTGGGCACCAGACTCTGGGACGAATGGGCTGCACCTGCCCCTAGCCATTCACTGTTGGGGGACAGCCACAAAGAGATAAATAAAGGAAGGTCTTTGAGAACTCTTTGGGGGCTCTGACTTGGGGGAAGGGAGGGGAGGGAAAGAGCAGGGAAAGCAGCAGAAGAGGGGTGATGTAGGCCATTCGTGCTGCTATGATGAAATACCTGAGACTGGATGATTTATAAAGAACATACATTTACTTCTCACAGTGGTGAAGGTGGGAAGTCCAAGATCAAGGTGCCAGCAGTTTTAGTGTCTGGTGGGGACCTGGTCTCTGCTTTCCAGATGGTGCATTTTTGCTGCATTCTCTGGAAGGGAGGAACACTGTGCCCTCACATGGTAGAAGGGACAGAAGGGACAAAACCAGGCCTAAGTAGTTCCCTGGAGCCCTTTTATAAGGCACTAATCCATTCTTGAGGGTGGACTTTGATCACCCCCCAAAGGCCACGCCTCTGAATATTGTTGCCCTCGGGCTCAAACTTCAATGTGAATTTTGGAGGGAACACATGCAATCAAACCATGGCAAGGGGATATTTGATGTTTATCCTGGAGGATGGGAAAGAATTCATCAGACCAAGAAGCCTGCAAATGATTTTCCAGGCAGAGGGAAAGTTCCCATAAGGGCTCTGAGACCTGGAAGGCCTGAAACCATAGAGAAATCAGCAAGGTTCACTAGAGGAGAAACAGTGGGTCCCCATTGTTGAGGGTGGGAGGAAGTGGTGGGATGTGAGGTGGGAAGACAGGTTCTGGTGCCTGAGGTCAGGCTGCAAGGAGTATGGACTTCATTCTCTGGGTGTTAGGGAGGCAGGATAGAGAGACAAAGTTGGCCCGAAATCACCTTGAATCAATTCAGGAGCAATTGTTTGTGGGTGTTCTCACTGTCGGCTCCAGGGATCCAACACTCAAGTCAGGCTTGACCCTGAAGAAGCTCATTCTTCATCTCCCAGCCTGCCTGCCTCTCTCCTCAACACCATCTTACCTGCTCTCATAAAATGGTAAGCTTTCTTAGGGCCATATCACTCATCTTCTGTCTGAAATATTTTCTCCAAGGCCTTCTGGGTAGAAGGTGATGAGGAAATAGCTATGACAATGAACCTATTGACACTTGGGAAGTTCTTTGAGATCATCACATTGAAAATTCTTCAGAGCTGGTGCCCAGCAAGGGAGTCCCTAGTGGACTGGACTCTCAGCTCGGAGAGACCATCCTCCCTGACCCCAATGGCAAAGTCTACAGGGCCAAGCCACAAAGGTGTGCCTGTGTGCCTGGGTTGTGGTGGCTATGCAGGTGTCTACAGGTATAGATAACTGTGCATGCATCTGCTCCGTGGACTGTGACTGGGCTTGGATGTGCATATTGGGTGCATCTGTGTCTCTGGGTCCTGTGTACTTTTCTGGGTCTGCACTTGTGGACGTGCCTTCCACAAGTGAGACTTCCCTTCAGGCTCTGTTGGTTTTTGGAGGAGACAGTATCCCTGCCTCACCTTGAAAACAACCCTGTTGTTTGTGATTTCCTAATGGTGACAGTGTCAATGCACTCGTCTGTCACTTGTGCACATTCACATACATAACTGGCACCACTCGGAAGCCGAGAGCTCTGAGAATTCCCAAGAGACTGCCACAGGCTGCTTAAGCGGCTCACTAATAGGTTTACTTCCTTCCTTGGAAAAATGGTCCAGGAAAGGTTTCTGGAAATGAAATTTCAATATTAGTTCAATTTCAATAAAATACAACAAAGATGAAATGGTAGGGATTTCGGAGCTTCCTCTGTCGTTGTGTTGGAGGGAAAGATCTCTTGTCTGGAGTCTGGGGAGGGAATCCTTCCAAGAGGCCCTTCAGGAGCTCCTACCGGATTCCTCACTCTGGACTTTGGTCCTGAGCCTTTAATCAAAATGCTGACCGCGAGGCAGACTGCCCTGAAGGGTGCATTTCTGTAAGTGCCAGAGAATAAGCCGGTGGGATAATCATCAGTCAGTTTGTCCAGTCAGTCTCATTTTCCTGAGAAACAAGCTTATAGGTGTGTGTTTCTAGGCTCAATCAGTTGTCATCGTTGGCTCTATTCCTTTCTCGGGGAATGACCTTGCCAACTCCTTAGGCACCGCCAGCCCCTAAGTCCCCTTGCCTTGTCTTCTTGCTGGAACAAGGTGAGAAAATAAACAGTGCAATGAAATCAATACCTACTGTTTCCACACGTATTACAGATCACTCCAGATCTTCACTCTCTCTCTCCATCTGCCTTCTCATCCTCTGTTCTCTGTACAAGTTTGGGAAACCAGGAGGAGTTCATTTGCACGGTGCTGCCTCAGGCAGAATTAGGTGGTTTTTTTTCTCTCTCTTTTACTTTGTAGAGAGTAGTTGCAAGGACAGAGGCTGAAATCTCAGTGGGAAGTCTGCTTTGGAGGTCTCCTGATCAGTACATGTTCAGGCTGCTCTCTGCCCTACCTCATACCCCTATGCTCATTTGAGGCTGTGCTTCTGGACCAAGAAGGTGAGAACTGGCATCAAAGTAAAGACAATCCTTGGAAAATAATGCAGACTCCAAGAGCCAGGGCCGGAAGCACTTTTGAGGTTCTGTTACCTGCATCCCTATTTTTCATATGGAAAAGCAAGGCTCAGACAAGCTTAATCAGTTACTTAATCAGTTACCAGGTCAGCCTGGTAGTGGGAGGCTCCAGTTCATATCCCCTGGCTCCAAAGTCAGCAGCATCTTGCTTCACTGAGCCTGGAGTAGAAGCACGTTCACACCATTTTCAGATTTTCTGCCAGTAGAAGGTAGACCTGGTGGCATGGTAAAAAAAACCACAGCTTTGGAGTCACAAAGACCTGGGTTCAAATCCCCTCTTTGCATGGACTAGCCATTATTAGAGGGCAAGTTGCTTCTTCAAGCCTCAGTGCCTCATCTGTAAAATACAGTTAATACTCTTACCCCTCTCCTAGGGCTGTTGTAAACATTTGATAAAATCCTGTGTATGAAATCCTACATAGTGTCCCTGGCTCAGAGTAAAATGATCAACAACCATTAGTGTCCTTTCCACCTGGAAGCTGACAAATTCAATTAACCAGAACCGCCCATCCTCATCCCCACCCCCACCCATTTCCCGAACCTCCTTGTTTGCAGAATCATAAATCTCAAGTCTGAAAGGAGCTCCGTAAATCACCTGGCACAACCCCGGGTAGCAGCACTCTCTCTGTATTTGGCTCAGTGTATTCCCCGGTCTTTTGCTGGCTCAGCCTGCCTTACTGTAAGCAGAAGAATTCCCCTCAGCGCAGCCAAAAAAAGGGAATAATGCTGTCAGTGGATTCCACAAAAAGGGCTAATATTAGCTGGGCAAGAGGATGGGGATGTACCTATATTTAGAATCTGTGTCTTCAGCCCTTTCCTGAGGCAACAGAAGTTGGGGGGATGGAGGGAGGGGTGGATGCAAGGAGCCAAGGAGCAGGCAGAGCAGCTGGGCTGGGCTCCCCTCCTCACTGCTGGGTGACTTCCTGTCTCCCCAGGAAGTGGGGGATCAGGGGCAGACAGCTGCCGGCAAGGTAAGGGGGAGGGTGCCCCCAAAACAGCAAGGAGTATGGTGGTGCAGAGGCCCTCAAGGGCTCTTTAGGACACCAGAGCCATTGGAACAGGGAAGTGGAGCGGTCCAAAGGGGTGGGCTCTGTAACCGTTTACTCTATGATGGTGTCCAAAGAGCACATTTCTGGTTTTGTCCTCCTGGAGATGCCTCAGATTGAGGCTCAGGTGTCACAGGGTGCTTAGGTCGGGAGACAGGTGTCCCTAGCAGTGGCCCTTTGCACTGTCCTTCCTTTCTTTCTCTGTTTGATAAATTCATCTTGGGCCTTGTCCGATGCTCCCCCTGTGAACACTTCCTGCCTCCTGGAGGCCCTGCCAGCCCTTCTGTACAAATTAGAAAGAGATGCCCTTCCTCCAGGCAGACACAGCCCTGCACAAAGCTGAGCAAGCAGAGTATGAACTGACTTTCAGGTCCCATTTATTCCAGTGGACCCTATTGTGCAGGGTACAACCTGAACAACCACACACAGCAGCCCTGACACTCCTCCTATACACAGGTACTGTGTTCCCACACATGTTCCACAGCCCCTCTGCCCTCATCTCATATCAGAGGGTGCTATCACCAACTAAAGGCCACAACAGGTGACCTAAGACTTTGGGTCTGAATGAACTGGCCAGTGTCTTGAGGTCCAGTTTAGGCTCTGCTCCCATAGCTGGATGTTTCCCAGCAAGGAGCTTTCCCACACCAGGTCTAGGTTTTCTGGTCTTTAAAGTAAAGGGGGCGAGGGAGATTATCTCGCAGTCTCTTTCAGCTCTATGGTCTTTTTATCTGTTCATTGTCTTTTCTTTTCTTTTCTTTTCTTTTTTTCTTTGCTTGAGTTGGAGTCTCACTCTGTCACCTAGACTGGAGTGCAGTGCCACACTCATGGTCACCACAGCCTCTATCTGCTAGGCTCAGGTGATTCTTCCGTCTCAGCCTTCCAAGTAGCTAGAACCACAGGCAGGTGCCACCATGTCCAGCTGATTTTTTTATTTATTGTGGAGACGAGATCTCGCCATGTTGCTCAGGCTGATCTCGAACCCCTGAGCTCGGGCAATCCTCTTGCCTCCGCCTCCCAAAGTACTGGGATTACAGGCATTACCCTCTGTGCCTGGCTCTATCTGCTCATTTTCAGGTGGCATTTGAAGATATAATCACAAAAGCATGTGTAATCTGCCTTCCCCCCACATAAAACCCATGTGATTCATAGAGAAATCTCAATTATTTATGATTTATTCATGGTCTGGCCGTGTTTTCATGGGCTCCCCTCTGCTGGGGTCTTATACTGGGCCAGAAGTCTATCTATACAGGATGTCAAGGATTATCAGTCGCCCATGGAGAACCAGCCTCAACTCCTGTTTGCCCTCAGGCTGGGTCTGCAGCTGTAGCATTAGGGTGGGTCTGCATCTGGAAGTTTTACCCAACAAGCCTTAGGAAACTTGAACAAGTCGTCTGCAGTCTCTCTCTCTCTCTCTCTCTCTCTCTCTCTCTCTCTCTCTCTCTCTCTCTCTCTCTCTCTCTTTCTCTCTCTCTATTTATAGTTGAGGTCTCACTGCCACCCAGGCCGGAGTGCAGTGGCACGATCCTGACTCACCATTACCTCGAACTCCTGGGCTCAAGCAATCCTTCTGCCTCAGCCTTCCAAGTAGTTGAGATTACAGGTGTGCACCACTATATCCAGCTAATCTTTAAATTTTTTGTAGAGATGAGGTCTCACTAGGTTGCCCAGGCTGGTCTTGAACTCCTAGGCTCAAGCGATCCTACTGCCCCAGCCTCTCAAGTAGCCAGAACTATGGGCACATACCACCATGCCCGACTTTTTACATTTTTTTGTAGAGATGAGATCTCACTATGTTGCCCAGGTTCGTCTCAAACTTCTGAGCTCAAGCAATCCACCTCCTTGGCTTTCCACAGTGTTGGGATTACAGGTGTGAGGCACCGTACCTGTGTCTTTTTAATGCATGTTTTCTAGCATCCCATCACTGTCTTCCAGTAGTAACTGGATTGGCTTTTTTACCTTTTCTTCTCTATCAGGAATTGGGCACGGCCTGGGGCTGGAGACAGAGCCTGCAGGAAAATGAGGACACCGAGGGTGTGTGTACCTGCCTGGAGGAGCTGAGCTTCTCTCCTGTCGTTTCCTTGTTTGTAGGCCGCGGGGCAGCTGTGTCTCCTCCCCTGCAGAGTGTGAGGCACGTTGCCGGGCTGGCACAGAGGCACGTTTGCCTCGTTTTGCCTGTAGGCACTTTCTGCACATAAATAACTTGAAAGTAGCCGAACTTTGCAGGTGAAATGTTTGCATGTGGTTTATGTCTGGGAAGCAGAGGAACCAAAAAAAAAAAGTTGAAGATTAAACACACACACACACACACACACACACACACACACACACACACACATACACACACACACACGTGAACGTGCGCACGCTCCCCACTCACATACCACACACACCCAGCACCTCACTACTTTAAGGATTGTTTGTTCCTGCGAATAGATTGTAACTTGGCAGTTTTTAGAGTCGGGGCTGGGAGGAATGTTGGAGATGACTCAGTCTGGTGGATTTCAAACTTTTACTGACCACAAAAGCCTATCTTCAAAAGGAATTTTAGAGGGGTCCACAATGTATAAAATCAAGAAAAGCAGAGCTGTTCTGGGTAAAGTGGGGAAGAGGAGGGAGGAAAGGCTTCGTGCCTCCACTGTGCACAGTGTGGGAGCCCCTGAGCTCTCCCAGCTCCCTGCTGGAAACTGAGGCCCACAGAGAAGGCTTCCGGCTAAGGTCACGTGGCAAGTGAATGGCAGGATCTGAAATGAACCCAAAGCCATGAGGAAGGTCATTTCACAGCCAAACCAGGATGAAAGTACTGCTTTCCTCGGTGAACCAAGCCACACATCTTTCTACTGCAGTCGGTTGCCACTGTAATGTGTTTGAGCTTCCCCCTACCCCCCAATTTATAGCAGAATCATCAAATGCCACAGTTGGAAATGCCAGCTCAGTGGTTTTTAATCTCTCTTCTGCCTAGTTTCACCAGGGGATAGGATGGGAGGAGAGACCTTCCACTTCGCCAGACTAGCTCCTCCTTACCTGTTTTACAAAGATTTCTTCTGGAAAAATATAAAGGGGATGGAAGGTGCTACTTTAAACAAAGAAAAGCTTGAGAAACTCCCAATAAGTACAAACTTCCTCAAAGGAGAAAATCAACGACCTGATTTAGTTGACTCCGTGAAAAGAGGCTAAACTTTCTAAGCAAACTGAATTAAGAAGCAAAACTCCTGCATCTTCAATTCCTGCAGGACTAACATTTGTCATCTCAGCCTTAACAAACCTGAGAGAAAAAAAGCCTGAAGCCTCCTGCAAAAGACCCCCACAGGGATTTGAGAGCAAACTCTGTCTGCTGTGTCTAGCCAAGGGACTTTTTGCCTTTTGTCCCTCATTCCTGCCACCAGGCTAGGCATTTATACTTGACTTATAAGTTTCAGTCACTTAGAAGTCAAGGTGACTTCCCCACACTGGGGTCTCCCTCCTAGTGCCTCCCACCCCACCTGCAGTTACCACAGCCTCTCGGACCCTTGCCCATTCCCTGCTCCCACAATGGCTGCTCTGGAGGAAGTTGGAGCTTGCTGCCGTCAACGAGGGGCCTGCACTCTGGCAGTCTGTGCAAGCCCCTCGCCTTGCCAGCCTGCTGCCCCTGGAGAGCTAGGCTCTGCTCCTCCCTCAGATCTTTGCAGGGGTCTCGTTAACTGTTGTTTCCAAGATTTGTTCCTGGCATTAAATCTGATAAGCTCAGACCCGACAGTTTGATCCTGAGCTTGTTTTAGGAGTATAGGGCTTTTACAGAGCATTCACAGGTTGCTGCTGATGAGACTTTGGGTGCAGTCAGCCAGCCTCTATCCAAGGCCTTTAGAAATGGCATGGTTTGGTGGAGTCCGTGGGGTTTTGCATGACATGGGCCAGGGTTCCAGGCCTGGCTCTGCCTTGTGCTAACTGCAAGTCAACTTCTCTGAGCTGCCGTTTCTTCCTCTTAAAAATGAAAAATAGACCAAATAAGGTTGTTTTGAGAAGTGATTTGAATGATGTAAGGGAAATGACCAGCCCGTAGCAGGGACTCAGTGAATAACCGTTCCTTTCCTTCCAGTTTTCGCAGCACCTCGTGAAGCCCAAGTCTCATGACTCCATGTAATTTGACACAGATCAGAGCTCAGCATCCTCCATCCTGGAGTTCTGTCCAGTGACTCTCCAGGGAGAAAGCAGAGGTGGGGGGGGGATCATGTATCACCTGTCATTGATTTCAGGATGGTTAATTTAACATTTTAACATCTCTCAAACTGGGATGCATCTTACAGCTGAAGGCATGTCATAGTTCAATTGTGATAGTTCTTGGAGGTTATTTTTTCCATTTTCAGTGGCTCATAAAATCATGACATAGCTGATGATCTATGCGGTTGTAATCAATGGCAACTTCAGTTTGATGAAATTGGGTGTTAGGTACTTACCATGTGCCAGGTACTATTCTAGTCCACTTTATATGGTTGTTTAACCTGCTCAACAATTATGCATGGCAGAATGATAACCCCTTTTCACAGATGGGGAAACTCAGGCCCTGAGAAGTAAAAGGACTTAACTGAGACACAGATTTAGTAAGTGGTGGCAATAGGATTTGAACAGACATCTGCCTGACTCCAAAACCTGTGTATGCTCTTTTGGATAGGTATACAGAGAGGGGAAGTTGGTTTCTCTTTGCTTCTTAAGACCATCCTCGAGCAGACCCATGTCCAGAGCCTGAAGAATACTTTATTTTAGCATGCAAAATTACATACATTACTGGGTGTCTGCTACATACTTCGTACGTTCTAGGCATCAGAAGGTCACTGTCAAACAAGATACATACGGAGTTAAAGTCTAAGCAATTGCACCCCATTCATTATGTGTTTTAATAGTACCCTACAGAATGCTGTGGGAGCATATGGGAGGGACCCTTAACCCAGGCTAAGGGGTGCTTCCAGGAATAAGTGAACTTTGATTTGAAAGTTACCCCAGAAAAGTGAATTGGGTATGCTGGGGACATGCTCCAGGCAGAAGGAAGAGCATATGAGAAGAAATCAGAAAGTGTGTGGCCTGCTGGAGAAACTGAAAGAAGACCCAGATTTGCACTGTCCAATATGGCAACCAACAGCCACATAGTCAATGGGTATTTGGGATGTGACAAGTTCAAATTGATATGTACTATAGATGTAGAATTCATATTGTATTTCAGAGACTTGGGAGGGAAAAATATATATATAAAAGTCTCATTAATAATTTTTCAGTATGAATTATGTGGCAAAATTATAATATGTAAAATTAATGAAAAGTATTCATAGAATGCATTTATATATTATAAATATATAATACATGCACATCATTTATAAATATATTTATATATTATGATAAGATATATTTATAGATGAAATAAATATAACATCTTGTTTAAATTAACATCAATTGTTTCTTTTTACCCTTTAGTGTAGATTTAAGGGGTACACATGCATGTCCCGTGGATATATGGCATATTTGGGAAGTCTGGGCTTTCTGAGCTTTTAGTGTAACCATCACCCAAGTAATGTGTATTGTTCTCACTGAGCAACTTCTCATTCCTCACCCATCTCCCACCCTCCCACCCATCCGAGTGTCCAATGTCTGTTTCTTTTTGCTTTTTTAAATGTGACTACTAGAAAATCTAAAATTGCATATGCTTCCCCATTTGTGGTTCACTTTATATTGAGACTTCACCTACCAGGAGACAGGAAGCCATTGAAGAGTTGTAGCCTGGGTAATGGAAAGCAGCATGATCAGTGATTATGTTACCAGATTCTAGTGCCTTTGCTAGGTTAATGCATTTGATCCTTGAAATAACTCTGGGGCTGTGTACAGCTAAAATGTATGTGTACAGCTAAGGAACCTGAGACTGAGAGAGGAGAATGACCCCACAGGGCCCTGGAGGATCATCCACAAGCAGGTGAGAACCCACAGCACGATGTTGTCAAGGGTACCACCACAGCCCGGATTTTCTGGGTTCAGCCTATGCCCTTTCCTCTCTGTACATCCCCTCTCCGGCTACCAGCCCAAGAAAGATCTTCTAGCTCAAGATGCAGACACCTGGGTCACATGGATCTCAGCACTTCACACCGTCCCTAGGACTGGGTTTCCTTTACAGAAGCTTTCTTAGGTCCCTTGCTCCAAGCAGCTAGCAAGGGTGTGATAACTGACAATGACTCCCCTTGTAAACGAGCTAAGGTGCCTGGCCAGTATCCTGGCTTCATTATTGATCATTTAGACCAGTGGTCCCCAACCTTTTTGGCATCAGGGACCAGTTTCATGGAAGACAATTTTTCTACAGACTGAGGGGTGTGGGAGGGGCAGCGGTGGTGGTGGGGTGTTCAGGATGATTCAAGCACATAACATGTATTGTGCATTTTTTTTTCTATTACTATTACATTGTAATATATAATGAATAAAAGGCACAGACAGAAGTGGTAAATAAAATAATGAACGGGTATACACAGACTAAAGTGTCGGTTTCTGACTTAAAGCCTGCCACCAGATACAGCTGTACAATTGAACATACATCAATTCACCTGCCACTCACTGACAGAGTTTTGATATGAGTCTGCAAGCAATTGATTTATTATGGTCTCTGTGTAGTCAAATGCTGATGTTAATCTGTAGCTGCTCCCCAGCACTGGCATCACTGCCTCAGCTCCACCTCAGACCATCAATCATTAGACTTGTGAGGAGTACGCAACCTAGATCCCTCGCATGCACAGTTCACAATAGGGTTCGCATGCCTATGAGAATCTAATGCTGCCACTGATATGACAGGAGGCAGAGCTCAGGAGGTAATGCACGTGATGGCAGCGCAGCTGTAAATACAGATGAAACTTCATTCGCTCACCCACTGCTCACCTCCTGCTGTGTGGCCCGTTCCTAACAGCCCACAGACTGATACTGGTCCATGGCCCAGTGGCTGGGGACCCTGATTTGCAGCATAACTGTTCTCACAAAAGAAATTCTAGAAAGACGGTCCCAGGGCCCATCACTTGATGCCATGAACATGAAACACACAGCTCAGTCTCCATTGGCACCGTCTTGTTCATTGAAAAGGCACAGATGGGAAAGTAGCTGAGCAGAATCACAGGCAGGGTTCCAGTTTCCAAAGGACAATGTCTTCTTGGGGAACAGGGAAGGCAAAATGCAAGATTTTTTTAAAAAATCTTCTAAAATAAAGGATATTCATCCTTATGAACGATTACAAAATAAAATAAGAAGTAAAAAGCAAAACACTTCCCCAAGTCCAAGGCCCCTCTCCCAAGGCTACCACATTTAACTACTTTTGTTTTTAGATCTTCTGATGGTTGTTTCCTCATCACTAAATAGTATATGCTTGAAATGCTCCAAAGTGATGGATCAGCTTTACACAGTATCTAGTGTCTTCTTGCTGGGTAAAATGAAGCCTCCATCTCCCCTCAGGGTGCACTTGCAATTGGGAGTCAGTATATATCACATTTTCCGTTCCTCTTTTGGTTACCCTTTAACTCTAAAGAATACTCTTATATGAGAATGGTTCTGAAGGGTCACCTTCCCCTGCATGCATCTCTGTAAAATGTGTCTTCTGGTCACGAGACGGCTCTCTGCATAGGAATGGCTCCTTTATAGGAAAAATTGTTACATAGCACCTGAAAGGCACTTGTTCTGAACATTTTGAGGTGGGGAGCTATCACGAAATCTTCATCGTACTTTATATTGTAGGTCGCGATGTGGGAATGAAAACTCGAATTTCTGCCTTTTAGGAGGAGTTCTCCTAATGCTGTAAGGGTAGTGATGACCACAGGACTTTTGAGTGCCACTGGAACATCTCTTGCCAGACTCAGGGTTGTAGTTAAGAAAGGTTGCTCATCTTCATCACTGAAAAAAAAAATCTTTCACTAGAACCTCAGAGGTTTTTTTGTTTTTGTCTGATTCATAGAATAATAGATCTTCAGTTGAACCCCTCTCCCTTTTTTGAAGAAAGTAAGCCATATGGAGATAAACCAGATATAACCAGGTTAATAAGCTACCTAGAGAATGAGCAGAGTCTTCCAGATGTGATGCTGGGAATGTCACATTTCCAACCCCTCACGCTACGTCATAAACCTGGGTCTCTAAAGCCATCTACATGCCACTGACAGAGCTAAGAGCAAAACTCAGAATAGGTTGAATTTAACTTTCTACCTAGACCTGGAGTTAACCAACGTTATAATAATTAAATAGAAATAGCAATGAAATGTTAGCAAAAACAGCACTGCCTGGTACTTGGCATATGTGGGTAAGGGGACAAAATCATTAATGCTAAGTTTAACTGTTAATAAGACATTCATCTTAATTTTTAGAAAAGAAAAAAATTATTAGCTACCTAGAGTATATAGAACACTAAGGAATGCTGAGAATACAGGAACATGCAAAATATTCATTTCTTTGATAAATTTTAGTAAGCAACTACTATATGCAATGCAGGCTCAAAAGGTATAGAGATAACCATATTCCCGCCTTCATGGAGTACATCAACTGTCTACGGCTGGGCCGACATCCACAGAAGGAGCCAAATACCACACCAGGCACCACAAACTAAGAATGTGGACTTCAGAGTCAGGCAAATGAATTCCCTCTCTGGTCTGGAGCAAGTTACCACATTGCTCTGTGTCTGGTTTTCTTTTTCGTGTGATGCTGCGCCTGGTTCATGCAGTAGTGGGTAAGACAAAGTGAGACTGAGAGAAATAATTATAAAACTCCAGCCCAACTCCTTGTAAATGCTGGACTGTTCATAAGTCCCTTTCATGCCGGGCTCGGTGGCTCAACCTATAATCCCGCGCCTTTGGGAGGCTGAGGTAAGTGGATTGCCTGAGCCCGCGGGTTTGAGACCCACCTGGGCAGCGAGACCTCATCTCTACAATAAATAAAAAAATCAGCCGGGCGTGGTAGCGCATGCCTGTAATCCCAGCTACTTGGAAGGCTGAGGCGGAAGGATCGCCGGAGCCCAACAGGTCGAGGCTGCAGTGGCCAGGAGCAGCCGCTGCACTCCAGTCTGGGCGAAAGTGAGACTCCAACTCAAAAAAAAAAAAAAAAAGTCCCTTTCATTTCCCCAACCCTCAGATCCAAGACATGCTGGACAAGTTGAGAGGCAGGGTGGTCACTGGTCCCTGTTGAAAAGCCCTCGGGAGAGCTATAACTGGGCTGAAACTCATAGGGTAGGAAGGAGAGGGGAAAATTCCAGGGAATGGAAAGGGGCTGAGCAGGTTGTATGGCATGGCAATGCCTATGGCATGCTGAGGGGGCGACGTCGCTTGTCATGGGACCCGTATCAGGGAAAGGCTTTTGAGTGTTTTCTATTAATTACCTTCTGAGTCCTGGGAGAAGGAGACTGGAAAACTTTCTGAGGCCAGTAAGTCACCTGCTCCCAGGAAGTCTTTCTCT
The DNA here is from genome assembly GCF_000164805.1 of Carlito syrichta. NCBI lineage: Eukaryota > Metazoa > Chordata > Mammalia > Primates > Tarsiidae > Carlito > Carlito syrichta. The sequence continues at coordinate 184,044 of NW_007064645.1, forward strand.
CTCGTATAATGCAGTGGGGTTATGTCTTGCAAAGTCTTCACTGTCAGGCTGGCTTGGTCTTGCCTTTGCCCTTGCAGCAGTGTGATCATATGCAAACGACAAAATCACTTTGAGTTCCAAATTCCTCCATATGAAACATGAGGAATAACAATAATAGAATATTCCACTAGTATTACTATGAGTCCTTAGTATGCAGCTTTCAGAACATGCTTGTCATACAGTAAGCACTCCACAAATGCCAGTATCTTTCTCAGAATCTTCGTCTTGCCTTCCTCCCCTGCGTGTACCACTTCCTATTGAAATGAGGGCTTCCTCCTTTTTCTGCTGAGTAGCCTGGGACTCTGGGAAGACAGAGCTGTATCCTATTTATCTGTCCTCAGTGTACCTCATGACCTGGCACATGCACTTGGCTCCCAAGCAATGGCTATTGAAGGGAACTGAGCTTGCACTAGCTGAAACCTTGGGAGGATGCTGGGAGTGGGATTTAGGACAGAGCAAGTCAGTCTGGAAGATGAGAGGTAGAAGTACTTTATAGCTGTGAAGTCGCTAAGACCCAAGTCTGAGATCCCTATTTAGCCAAATGGGGCTAGAAATCACTACCTCCTAGGGTATGTTGTTATTTCATTTAATGATGAGCTCTTTGTGTGTTTCTGACATATCCAGTATGCAGTTGGTGTTTAGTGAGTGGGAAATGTATATATTTGCTTCCCCTTTTCCCCTTTCCTGGAGTGGGGGAGTTTAATCACTTAAAGAACAAAAAGCCCTCATTACAAGGTAGTCTCGCCATGAGGCAACCCCAGGTCACCGGCCACTACTCCTTCTCCCCAGAGGGGAAGGAGCTTGGGGAGTGTATGTGAACTGAGAAACCGGTGTTGGTGCCACTAGGGTCTTGTTGGAAGACTTGGGCACCATCCAGCCCCACCATTAGACAGCTGGTGCCACAGGCAGGGCCCTTAAAAGGGTGGACCTGTGTTTCCCCTTCATTAGTGTGGAGTTGGGCTCAACACACATAAGCTGTTTATCCTCTGTGACCCTGGGGACATGAATGTGAGTACAATTCAGCCCCACCACAGAGGGGCCGTGGTCTCTTATGGATAATGAATCCATACATAGGACATTCCAGAATGATGTGAAAAGTGCAGATAAATGCGTAGACACAATAATCAAGAGGAGCAAGTAGCTTTGCCATCTCTAAAGCCCTTTAGAAAGACAAGAAAAAGGCTCTGTTAAGCACATTTGTCTTTCCAGTTAACATTCTATGGCCTCTTCAAAGGCATGGTCCTTTGAGGAAGGAACTTGATCAGACGGGTCAGGATAGCTGACTGTTGATTTCAGTTTGAATATTCCTCTTCCAGGTTCCTCTCACTTCAGATCTTGAGATCCTCAATTGGCCAGAAAGGACCACAACTACCTGTTGGTCTTTTACTCTCAAACTAACTCCATCCACAGCCTTCAGAAGTCATCAGGAAGGAATCTCAAGGTCCCATTTTTCACAGCAGACAAACTCAATGACCTAGGAAAGCATTTCTAAACTTTTTGTGACAGTGGAAATTTTCTTCAAACAAATACTTTCATGGTATCCTAATATATAAAACAAGAAGAGATGGAGCTATGTCTGGTTGGGAGGAGGGCACGGATGTCTCATTTGGTCTGCTACTTCTGTGAACCCAGCCCTCTGCTGGGGGCTGAATCCGGCCTGCTCCCTTCCATCCTGGGATTGTCTAGCAGAGTGACTGCCCTGAAAATTATATACACAAAATACCACAAGGCAGCCTGAAGTTGAGAGGACTCATGGTGGACTTCCTGGAGGAGGTGATGCCTAAACAGAGTCTTGAAGATGAGTAGGCATTTGCAAGGAAGAACATTAGTTGCAGGATGCTCTAGATAAATAGAATATGAATAGCAGGTTGAGTGAAATAGAAGTGAAAAGTGTATGAGGTGGGCGTGGAAACCATGGTTAGTGAGAAGCACTTACAGGAGGTAAGTTGGGGAGATCAAATGGTCCAGAATGCAATGAAATCCTCCCTCACCCTATGAGGAGTTTGAATTTGATCCATTGCACATGATACCAAGTCATTTAAGAGTTTTGAGCTGGAAAGTATGGCAATTAGATTTTGAAAATTTATATAGAAGATTTATTTGAGTATAATTCACATGCCATACAATTAGGTAATTAGTTTGTGGGACTAGAAATGAAATCGCTTTGGCTATGAAGTGGCAAAGGGAATAAACTCACTGGGGATCATTTTGGATGGCACATTCCTTGCTGGGCATGCCCACGGCACTAAGTGCCAGCAACACTCCTCATTGTCAACAAACCAGGCCTGCCCTACATACTTCCAGAAGCCTCCTGGGAGGAAGAAACAACAGAAGGAAGTTGGCCTTAAGGCTCTTGCAGGTGGCCAGGCAAGAGGAAATATGGCCTAAAGGATGGAGGTGCTAGGGGGATGGGGACGTGGGGACAAGTCCAGGACCTGCTGAGGAGTTGTGGCCTGGCCAGGCCTGTGCAGAGACCTGTGCTTCTCTGTGAAGCCTAGGAGGGTCTGGAAAGAAAGCTGCTGGGAGCAGAGGGAGAAGAGAGGAGGTAGGGGATAGCAGGACATCCTCAGAGCCGCAGGGAGGAGAGAAAGCCCAGAAGCAGTTAATCCTGCTGGTTGAATTGTTTTTATAAATGACACTCTAAAATCAAACAGATGAAATAAAACCACAGTTGCCTTTTCATTAAACATGCCACAGTGGCTCCTTGTTCAGCAGCCGTTGTCAATCAGATCTGCGCCGTTGTCTCTTTCCCAACCCCCTCTAATTGGCATCTGTCTGGGAGAAAACAAATAAATATCAGGCTGGCATTTTAACTAGGGCATCAAGGAGCTAGGGACATTGCTTTTCAGAGCCTGCTTGGCCACTGGGGCAAGCAAGGGCCCCGAGGAGGCCTGTTCTCACCCAGGCAGGGCCACACCAGTTACAGCTTCCTTGTCCCCTCCTGGAAGATACTGCTCTGATCTTTGCTCAAAATTACTGTTCCAGAGAGCGCTTTGTTTCTTCTTTCTGCCAGCAGAAACCTCTAGGAGACGGTCTATAGGATGGCTTTATTTTTGTTTTTATTCCCTTTAGGAAATCATGAGGAAAAGAACAAGTGGACACACTCTCTGACTACTTTGGATACAACCACTTAATAGCAGCAATACAGTGCTGTTGTGAAATAATACAAATAGAAGAAGACTATTATGGGTCATTCTAATAGCATTATTGCAGCATTGAGTGATAGGAGTATTATGATTAACTAGTAACAATAGTATTGTCACAGCATTGTTATGAATTAAGAGTTTTGTAATAGCATATTACTTTGTAATAGCACATTAGCTACTATTTTGGTCAACGTGCTTATATACGGGTGATTCTCATTTTTCACAGTAGCTATGTTATATAAAGTAGGTGAGAACACTGAGCTAGCAAATACTGAACCTTTGCTCCTATGGGAAATACACGATTCAGTTCCTGCAAGCCTCCAGTCTCAACATTTTCATCAACCTGTTAATATATCACATTGTTTCGTGCGTGTTTCTGTTTAAAGATACCTTATCTAATATATATTTTGGATTCATTGACATTGAGTTCACAGCCAACCGTCCTGTAACATGAGTTACAGGAGCTGAATGAAGCTTGTCTGAAACATGCATTTTCTCCATCAGGCATTGCACAGCCTTCTTGCACTTGGGAACTAGAGATAGCACTTCAGCACTACACTTGGCAGACATTTTAAATATTGAAACCACCAACAAAAAGCAGAAAAATGTGAAAAACATGGCACTAAATAGATTATGAAAAGGACACTTGTTTAAATCATGAGAGCTGAAGCAAGAAGGCAGAGCATTGCTTTGTTCAATCTCAGCTAGGAACGTCACATCTGGTGACAAATTTTTTTTTTAAAACCTTTCTGTACATGATCATGAATGACCATGAGAGTATGAGTTTAGGGTTACATATCCTAGTGAATAGGAAAATTTATGAATGCATTTTAGTGAATAGGTAGTCCATGAATAATGAAGACTGACTCAACTTTATTGTGCTTTAGATCTTCCTCATGCCCCAAACTCCCATATTTTGTTACAAGAAAGTAAGTTTCAAAGAGATGAAGTGACTTGTCTAACATCAGACAGCTGGAATGTGGTTCATTATATCACACCAGCATCAGCTAACTACAGTCACAGGCCTGCTGGCTATTTTATTAATAAAGTTTTATTGAAAAACAAACTACTCATCTACATATTGTCTAGTAGCTGCTTATGTACTACCACAGCAGAGTTGCTACGGGATCATATAGCCCACAAAGCCTTAATTGTTTACAGTCCAGAGTTTTAGGGAAACGTTTGCTGACTCCTGTCTTACCCTAAACTTTCTCTTTGAGTTCAGAGTGAAGAAAGTTTTCTCTGGTCTCAATTCTGGACTTGTTTGTGCTTTTCCTAAGCAATTTGTTTTTCTCTCTTGAGCACTGGGGATTTTTATGACTGATTATGTTTCCTTGTTTACATTGATGTTAAGAAGTTCAAAGCCTAAAAAAGCTGGGGATTCCTGGCACTCTCATGCTAGAAACAGAAAGGATCTTCTACCTTGGTTACACTAGAAGGGTGTTAGATTATCTCAACACAGTCAAAAACACAATTGATAGTTTATACAGACATCTGGAACTTTCCAGTAATGAAGTGTTACAGCTGGGGCAGGAACTGGGTTCTGTAGGAATCATAGTTTTCCCTAAGGAGACAAATACCTACTTTCTGGAGTAATCTTTTTCCTTTTCAACCAACTACAATCTATTAATAATTCATTATATGCCAGTTATGGGATAAGCGCTATACACTTGTATCACACCAGCTTCAGTTAACTACAGCCACAGGCCTGCTGGCTGTTTTATTAATAAAGTTTTATTGAAACACAAACTATTCATTTACATATTGTCTATGTAGCTTAAATCATTTATTCTCTATGGTTTATAGCGTACAGGTCAGGAGAGTCTATACCACAGAGGTGACTTTTAGAGATAAGGAAACAAAAGGCCCTAGATGTGAAGTCATTAGTCCTAGGTCACAAAGCAAGGAAGTAGCAGACTTCTGATATAAAACCAGGTGTATCTGACTCCCAAACTTAATCCCTACATGATACTCCATCATTATCTTTCCAGTGTTCAGAATTAGAACTACGGACTGAGCAAGTGAGGCATTTCTGACGTTCTTCCCATGTTAGGACATTCATCTTTGGATTTGAACTGGGTGAGAGGCCTCTGCAGAACACTGGGGTGAAGTGGGAGTGAGGACTGTGTCCAGAGTAGATACATGAAGATCGACAAGGTTTTGCAATAGCCCAGGCATGTGATGGTGGTGGGTTGGACTCCAGTGCTGGCAGTGTGGATGGAGGGGCATGTGGAGGTGGAAAGATGCTTAGGAAGTAGACCTGACAAGATTCAGTCATTGATTATGTGTGGATGGTGAACAAAGGGAGAAGGGGAGGCAAAAATGGCTCTTGTTTCTGGTTGGGGTAAATAGGCAGATGGTGGGGCCAGTCAGTGAGACTGGAGAGGAACGGTTGTGGAGAGAAAATGAGGACCTTGGTTCTGGGTGAGCTGAGGAAGAAACTCTGAGATATCCAAGATGCCCACTCCCAAGTGATGGTAGCATTTATCCCAATCTGGTCTGTCTCTCATAATTTACATATGCACCTGTCTTTCCCAGAAAACTCTGTGGTACTGAAGGATAGAGATCCTTCTGCTTAATGATCCTCTGTTTAACAAATGCAGTGGCTTCCGTTTGTTTTGTAAGGTTACTCTTCTCGAGGACTCTGAAAGTCTTACCAGTCTCCTTGGCCACTCCTGCTGTGCCTGTAAGAAAAGCGAAAGCCATGTTTTGGTCAATTCACAGCCTCTCGATCAGAGTCAATAAATACCTGCTGTCACACTGTTACTGTGCCTCTTAAACCCTTTACTACACAATGTCAGCAGAGGGTTATAAAGACTCTGTTAAGGAAGCCGCCAGTGAGGCCAGCAGTAGAGATAAGGGCCCGTGCCACTCAGATGGGTGGACTCCAGGGATCAGGAGGTCCTCCTGCCCCTATCATTCCTCTTCTTCAGCAGGAACATGGATGACTATTCACTGAACGCCCAGGCATCTGGATGATGCAAGGTACTTTTCAGCACTAGCACAGAAGCTCCCTGAGAGCAGGCGTTTTTGTCTGTGATGCTCAGTGCAGCATTCCCTGTGTCTAGACTGGGCCTAGTATGCTGAAATATAGCTGGGACTCAGTAAATATTTGTTGAGAGGATGAAGGAATGAATAAAGATACTTCCCTTGATGGGGGAGATTCATCCACTCATCCAACATTTACTGAGCATGTGTCAGATCTTGAATCAGGCCTTGGGAGCACAGAGAAGAGTAGACCAGCCCTGTCGTCATGAAGGAGACCAGCTAGCTATAGGATCACACACATCGTCCTGGGAGAAGAGTTTCAACAGCAATATGAGCTGAGTGCTGGGAGAGGCTAGCGGGGGTGTGACTGAATCCCGCTGAGCAATCAGGGAGGTCTTCATAGAGGAGGCAGCGTTTGATTTGGATCTTGAAGGATGAGTAAGAGTTCCCTGAGTAGGAAATGAGAAAGTCATCAGACAGAGGAAATCTTTGGGACAAAGAGTTTGCAAGGAAATGCATGCTGAACAGAGGGAAGGAGATGAAAATAGTATTACCTTCCCTGCCCTAGAGAAGGACTAATGTTGCGTTTTTATCTGAACTCGACTCCCTTTCCACCTTTCATCATGTTGTATTATAATCCTACCAGAAGATGAGAAGGAGGGAAGAGAGGAGGATAGAGTTTATTAATAGGAGAGAAATGTTGAAAGAACAATCACACATAAGGAAAGCACATAAAATAAATGAAAGCAAAATGGCTGCAAGCAGCATGTTCCAGTACAAATATGATATTTTATAGTAGTTGCATGTTTTAAAAAATAAAGACATAGATGACATTAATCTTAATCATGTATCTGTTTAATATAATATGTTCAAAATAGTGCCACTTCAACATGTAATTCATATAACAGTTCATTAATGAAAAATTTAAATTCTTGTCTTCATGCTCGGTCTTTGAAATGGAGCATGTATCTTACACTTGGACTAGCCACATTTCAGGAGCTCAATAGCCACATGTGGCCGGTGGCTACAGTACTGGACAGTGCAACCCGAGACTTTGAAACTCTTTACTGCACGGTGTGAAACTGAAGAATCAAGGAGTGACCAGATCCCACCCACTCATCCCTTCATTTAATCCTTTCGGCATTTATTGAGCGTCCACTAGGTGCCTGGGGCTTCTGATGCAAAAGCAAACAAGACACGGCCTATGTCACCAGGAAGTGTGCAGGTTCACATTTCACAGGCCAGTGAGCTAGCTGTCTAAAGGAAACTGGGATCCATTATTTTATCAGGGGTCTCAAACCAGGAGCTGCAAGCTGTGTGTGCCATTCTATTTTTCCCATACTATGTCTTGAAAAATAGACCGGGTGCCATGGCTCACACCGGTAATTCCGGCATTTTGGGAGGCCAAGGCGGGTGGATTGCTTGAGCCCAGGAGTTCAAGACCAGCCTGAGCAACACAGCCAAATCTCGTCTCTACAAAAAAGTCAAAAAATTACCCGGGCATGGTGTTACATGTCTGTAGTCCCAGCTACTCAGGATGCTGAAGTGGAAGGATCACCTGAGCCCAGGAGGTCAAGGCTGCCATGAGTCATGATCATCATGACCGTGCCACAGCCTGGGTGACAGAGTGAAACCCCGATTCAAAAAAAATAAAAAGATCTTACCCAGCCGGTGTTCTATTTCATTTCAAGACAGTTGAGCATCTTTTACATCACACTTGGTTCCCCACTCATTATGTTACCTGTGGTCTCTGCAGTCATTTACACCAGAGAACCCAGGAACAAGTGTCTCTAAGAAATCCCAAGTGTTGACAAGAACAAAAGTAGAATGAACCTGGACGGCCCCCAGGTCATGGCTTGCAGCCCTTGCTTGTGTTCTAGAATCACCTGGAACACTTTTTAAACATACTGTTTTTGAGCCCTACCATCAGAGATTCTGATTCGGTGGATCTGAAAATGGGGGTGGTGTCCACGTATTTTTTAAAAGCCCTACCCAGTGATTTTTAGTTCCGTTTCTAACTTGTAACTGCTGGGATACTACAGCCCAGAGAAGCTGTTTGTTTTGGTCAGTGTCACACAGTATGCCAGCCAGTCTCCTAAACTACAACCCACTGACGTTTTCCCCAAACAGTAATGAGGGCAAAGGAGGCCCTCAGAACCCTTCCTGAATATTCAGGAGGCATTGCCACGCACCAGGAGCTTGGAGTAGGGGGACAGGAATCTGTAACGGCTGTGTTGCCTCTTCAAGAACAAAGCCCTTGTCAGTTCACCACTCTGGGAAGATTGCCAGGCTCGAGTATTAATAATAATCCCTTTGTTTTTTAAATGCCTTATAATTGCATAAATAAAGCTTACTTTTTCTTCTTTAATAGTAATGAGCCTTATTTGACTGATTGGTTGATTAATAATACTCTAATTCCTCCAGTGACAAAATACAGAAGCCAAAAGAAGGATGCAGGGCCCGGTGGCTTGGGAGAGTAATGCAGTCGCCCCAGCCATCTCCTCTTGGCCACCTTGGTATCTGAATGAGAGGGGTAGCGTGGCTTCTTCACAGTCAGATGCTTGAAAGCAAGGGCTATGGTCACATCAGGAAAACGGCCCCTGCATTTCCCGCTGGGATGTTACTGAACACCTTTTTCCTCACATTATGCAATGTCTGTTCTATGAGGACTTATGGAAGATATTACAACTGTCCCTTGGAAAACACAGGCTTGAACTGCACATATGTGGAGTTTGAATCCATATACGTGCGGGTTTTCCCAACCGAAGATGGATGGAAAATACAGCATCTGGGGGCTGCAAAGCCCTCCTAGCCTGTGCATGTGGAGGGCCTGCTTTGCCTATATGTGGTTGAGTATGCATGAATTTTGATAGACTGAGGTGTGATGGGAGTGTCCTGAAACCAGTTTCCAGCATATACAAGGGATCTGTGTTTCTGTCCAGTTTTAGTACCAATTACAATAGTGACCGTCCTGGATTACTAGGGCTATTTCTAGATACTGAGAATTGTGAAACTGATAAAAACTAATCATGTTTACTGTTTCCCATTGGCTGCCTGGAAATTCAAGGGCAAACCTATGTCCCACCTGCAGCAAGTGTAAAGTAGTTCTCGGTATGTTTTATGTAATAACAACAGCTCACATTTATTGAGCATTTACTGTCTACATGGACTTCTAGTAACCTACTTTCTGCAGGCAGCATGTTCTGGAAGAACTAGAGTGCAGAGCTCACTTTTGTAAAGCAAGCAATGTTTTCAGTGCCCTTGGGGAATAAAGAAACTCATTTGAATCGTAGATTTTTGTGCAGCGAATAATGACCTCCTTATACCACCTTGTTTGCGGTGCCATTTGCTGGTTTTCAGACTTTCAACTTACAGATGAGGCCAGCCGGGCCCAGCTGCTGCCTCTGGGTTGGCTGTGAACTCAACTTCCTTTTCCTGAGCCCAGCTCTTGCTCGAAATCACAAGGCCGGAGCGGAGCCCTGACAGGCCCACAGTTGTGGACAGCTTTGCACTGTCACACACTGACCCAGAGACAAAGGGAAGCAGGAGGGCTTTTATTGGTCACCTGCCTCCCTGCAGTGGGTTCCTGATAGATAGCAGATGGAGAGACGGGGGAGTTAATGAGGTCTGCGTTCTGGCCAAATGCTTTCCATCTTCCTCTCACCACTGAGCCCATTGGAAAAGAATGCTGTGCTGGGCGTGAACTCGGGGACAGCCAGAAAAGCTGAGCTTTCACCAAAGGTGTTGGGGAGCAGGAAGGAATCATGTGCATTGATTCAGGTCAACTCAATTCAGTGGATATTTATGAAGCACTGTCTACATCAGTCTCTTTATGTGTAAACCGTTTCCCCAAAGGCCTTTTTCCTTGTAGTTATCATTATTCCCACTGAACAACTGAGATACTTAAAAGACTCAGAGATGTTGAGTAACTTGTCCAAGATCACACAGCCAGCTAGGACTTAGCTGGCATTTGAATCTAAGCCTCACTCTTTAAATCTAATACACCAAGCCACTTCTCCAAGTAGTCCTACCACTCGCTGGGTCACACATTCCTTTTCAAATTGTTTTCAGAGTTCCATCTTGAGGTCTCATTTCCGAAGCATCTCTTCTTGCTGTAGTGAGGAAATGGGGGTGGGAAAGAGACTGATCTTCAAAGCGCTTGGGGAAATGGCTGGAACGAGCAGTTTACACTTATAAAATTTGTTTTCAGTTCCAACCAGGGGTAGTAGTAATTTAATCGTCAGGGCTGGAGTCCACTCCCTGGAGGCTCCCTGCCCTGAGCCAGATGTTTTTTGTTGAATCTGGTAATTTTCAAAGAAAAGTCCAGATTGGAGTGTCAGATCAACGCCTGGTCTCTGTGAATACAGAACACAAGGAAACCACCCATAAACTATGTGCTGCACAGTGCTTTTCAACTTCACAACCTTTCTGTGCTCTCTCATGGCAGCCCAGGGAGGCAGCCCATTTTGTGGGTGAGAAAACTGAGTCCCCAAGACTTTCCAAATGTAGCGCACAGCTGGGACCCATCATGTCTCAGACGCCGCAGGCCTGGCGCCGGGCACATCATGGGTCCTCAAACACCCTCGTAACTTCAGATTCCTAGTTCTGAGGCTTTTGTCTTCCATCACATCATCTCTGCCTTGAGAAAAAGTAATCTATCCTGAAGATGATTTTTTCAAAATATAAGAAAATCTCAGCAGGGTTGTGATCTCATGTTCCTTCGTAGGCCCCTTTGGGGTCCCCACGGACCACGCAAAAGACGTGCTTTCATCCATCTAGAGGTTATAAGAAACCAAATGCTGGCAGCATAACATCATTCTTTGCAGGGACTCAGAGGCCTGCCCCAGTATCTTTCTTTGGGGGTCAGGGAAGAAATTTGAGAGCCTGTGGAGGAAGAAGGCAGTGGCTTTGTTTTGTCAAGCAAGATCTGTGATTTTTAAATGGTTTCATCCCCAAACCCATAGCACCCCTCCTCCTAAAGAAAAAATAATCCAAAAAATGTGAAAGCTACCATGTCCAACAGCATTCACAGCTCTCTCTGTGTGTGTATTCCCAGGCCAGTCCCCAGACCCAACAGAATGGTGGGGAAGAGCTGTGCCCAGCAGTGCTCACTGGTGTGGGCCTCTGAGTAGAGCTGGGGACGGGGTCAGGGCTCAGGCCCAAGCTGACCAATCAATGTTAAGATATTTTTATCACCCCAAAAAGAAACCTGTGCCCTTCCCCCTTGCACTTCATGGGATCACGGTGAGTAATGGATGAAGCCATATATGGGAACAGGCCTAGCACGGGGCCAGGAACAGAGTTAGTGCCTAATCAAAGTCCATTCCACAGCCCCTGGCACAAGGGCTTGGTGCAGATTTGTGGAGTCGAATCAACCAACTCCTGCCACCCACATGGAGGCGGCTCTGCTAGTTAGCTCAGCTTTTCTGCAGAGATCCATCGCCAGACATTGCATTATGCCTGGACAGGACCAGGGGCATTTGGCAGTAGGGGAGGTATTGTTCAGGGGACTTTCCATGCACAAGGTCCAGTCTGCATGGCTCATGTCAGAAATTACCCACCAGACAGCTCCCTTCTCCAGATCTGTCAGGTCAAGGCAAATAGGAACACTGGTCCCTGTGCCTCATGGCAAATTGTCATTCAATTATAGCCACTTCAGAACCCAGGTTATGACAAATTGACTTGGCTGATCTCTCTAAACCGCCTCATTTTCTCGTTTTGTTTTTTCTCTGCTTCCAAGAAGAAGAAAAATCCAGGCTCAGGGAACATCATTTTCATAGCCTTGTTGTCTCTTTGATCAAGGAACTGTGAGCAGGAGAAATGGAATGACTTGTGGGAGGACGGGGCATTATCTGTGTCTGGGTCCTGAGAAGAGCCTAAAGCTAATCTGTGTCAGGAGTAAGGGGTGCTCGAAGGGAAGGACCCTCTGGTGATGATGAGGGGCAGCCTTGGGGAGCCTCTAGCTGGCCCCGGGGGGCGCGCTGTCAGGAGAGGGAAAAGGGAGCTGAATTGACACAAATACTGACTCACTGATTCCACGTTCACATTGCAGCTATGAGTCACTCTACTGTACTTTACTGCATACGGGGGCCACAGGGGATACTGCCCTTGAGGGAATCCTCCGGTCAGAAAACAGGCAGACCCTGACTCCCTGGATTTCACGATCTACGGCCTTAAGTACATCGTATACCTTCTTTAGTCACAGTTTACTCTTCTGTAAAATGGAGCTAATGATATTGATTTTGTAAGGTGATTATAAAAGCAAAGTAAGGTAATGTATAGAAAGCATCCATAGCAAATTTCCAGGTATAAAGGGTTCAGTAAAGGTCAGCTCGTGTTATACTGCTGAGGATAGAATGCAAGTGAGGCCCCAGGAATAGAATTTAAGGAGACACTCACAGTCAGAGTTGTGCCACCACAGGGTCAGCACTCAAGAGTGGATGCCTCCTTAAAATGTTCACCTGGGAGCCTCAGTCAACTTACCCTAGTTCCAGTTGATGCCAAGTAATGACTGAAAGTTACTGTCAGTTCACTGATGCCCTTAAATGAAGTTATATTTTGTTTGCCCCAACAATATCTATTCTCACATGAGAAGCAATTGTACAGCTATTGTGTGAGGCACAATATTTGTTCAGCCACACAGAAAATGTGTGGCCTTCCACATAGATCCACTGCCCTCCAGCAACCGCCCCCCCCGCCAAAGCCCTCCAGTTGGTAGTGCCCAGTCTATCCCACTAATTCGATTCCTGCTTCCTGTATCACAGAGCTGTTTAACTGGTGGACCTGAGAAGTGGCTCTAAAGGAATGTCTCAGAGCCTAGGGATCTTGTTTGCTAGCAGTGTGGTATTGATACATCTTGAAGGACCACAGTGCATGACAACAAAAGTTCTTGAGTTTCTTTCCTCTTTGTATTGCTTCCTATTGTCTAGTGCAGTGGTTAAATACACAATAGGTATCTGATGGATACTTGGTTGAATTCATGGGTGAAGGGATAGATAGATGCATGGATATATGGATAGATGAGCAGATGGATGGATGGATGGATGGATGGATAGACGGATGGATAATTGGGTGAGCAGATGAATGGGTAGATGGGGGGCAGACAGATAACTGGGTAGATGAATGAATGCATAGGTGAATTTCACTAGAATTTAAGTTCCAAGAGGACAGGAATTTTCATATATTCTGTTCATTGATATATGTTCAATATATAAAATGTAGCACATAATAAACACTCACTAAATATTTATTGCTGAATTTGGTAGATAGGTGGATGAAAGACTATGAATGGATAGATGCATACATTGATGAATACATAGTAATTTACTTTTGAATAACATTTTTCTCCTTACATTCTGTATTTTATTTGATGCTCAGCCAAGCTGTGCAAAGTAGTCTGAGGAGGTACATAATGGAGCAAACCCTCCTTTTGGCTAAGCAATATCTTCATTATTGCACACCTACTTCTGTCCTAGGAACATCCTCCAACTCCTTTTAGAAATATGAGCTCATCTGACACTGAGCACATGGCCTAGCACACGGTGGATGGACTGTATCTGTGGACCAAATAAGTTTGGTCTCACCATTTTGAAATGAACCAGAGAAGTGAAGAGGGCTTCCCTGGCCACACAGTTAGTAGGTTGGTGGCCAGGACTGAAACTCAGCTTCAGACTGCTCATCTTGGGCCTGTTTCTCCTCAGATGGCATGAAGACGATTTGCCTGCCTGAGGAAGTGGGTGGCTTGCATGAATAAATGACAGACACATCATTCTAGTGAGCCAGGGAGCCGGTGGGGGAGCACTTGCTTAAAAAGAGACAAACAGCTTTCCCTGAGCCTCCCTGGTTGAAATAACTGCATCTGCCTAAGCCCCTGGCTCCGTTAGCAGACAAGGATTATGTGATGTGCTCAGAAGTCTGGCCATCTATTGGTATTTAATGGATTCACTGTCAGTAAAGATTCCCCAGTGCAGGAGGCTGATAGGATTTAGAGATGCAAGCAGGAAACTTCTCACATTTGGAAACCCGTGTATTACAAGGCAAGGCCCCTTTTGCTTACTGAAAACTTGACCCTTGTGAAATAAAGCCCTGTCCTGGTCCTCACTGATGAAGGATGAGAGGTTGTGTAGAATCATTGACGGGGACTGGACTTTGGATTCACAAAGTCTTGGTTTTAGATGGTGGCTCCGCTCCCTACTAGTTTGGGGAGGCAGGAAACAGGAAGGAAGGAATGGTTTCTGGGCATTCAGTACAAACCAGGTCACTTATACCAGTGTGGAGGGTGCATTAATTCACTTAATCCTTTGACTAGCCTTGCAGACTGTAGAGGTGGTTGTCTCCATTTTACACTTACTGAAACCAAGGCTCAGAAAGGTTATGCATCTTGTCCAAAGTCTCATCATCAGTCATTGATAGAGAGGCCTGTTTGTCTGGCTCTAAAACCCTCTCCACTTAGCATGCAGCAAGCCACCAAACCTCTCTCCTCTTCTTCTCACCAGTGTAAGGGGGATAACAACAAATTTTCCATCCACCCAGTGTGTACCATGGATCAAGTGACCCCCTCACCTCCCAGACATTTGCAGGACGAAGGTCTGAACTCTTCCACCTGAGCAAGCTCACATTATGAAGGTTGTTTTCACCCACGATGCTGGTGGATTCTCGGATGACAGACCTTTTGAACACTTGCCAGTATCTCAACCCTTCTAATTAAAACCACATTATCTGTGATGATTCTTAATGATAGCATTTGTGGAGTCAGGATGCTCTTTGGTCTCAAGTTCAGTTTGAAATTTTCCCTTCTGAAGAGCACATGCAGTGGGTTTGATAATGGGTCAGGTAGAAGTTCTGTGTGACCCACTCTGGTAGCAAGTGTATTCTCTTTTGCTCTAGAGACCTCTCTACCTGGGGAGGCCCAACCTGCCCGGCACATGGTCTAGAAGCCCCTGTGTCAAAGGTGCCTGTCATCTATTTCTAGTTCATTACTTTTATTGCATTAGCCGTGGGCCCCTGGCCCTCCACGCTTCCAAGGTGCAGGTGAAAAGAAGCTAGAGAATCAGTATGTTTGTCATTGTTTCTATCGGGCTTCAGGGAGCATCTCTGACTGGTGTCCTCTTCCACTAGGTGAGGACCTTTGCACCTGCAGGCTTGGTGAACTCCAGACACTAGGCCCAATCTTGACCTTAAGCTGGAGGAGAGTAAGCAACAGCATCCGAAGTGATGGGTCTATAGGGGTTCATTGAACTCTTCTTTTTACTTCTTAATAGGTTTGAAATTTCTAAAAAAATAAGTCCTTTAAGAGGTGGTGTACCAGCACTTTGAGGTGCAATATCCAGATCTAGAGACTACTAGCCTGGCCCAGACACTGGCCCCAACCTCATAACAGAGGCCTAGTTTCTTAGTACAGTGAGCAAGGCCAGCCATGATTGGTTCTTGTGTGCCCTTCCAGCCCATCTCCTACCACCTGGACCCAGAAGAAATATTGAGCTTCTGGTGTTTCCTGCATATCATCTTTGCTCAGGCCACCGCCTCTTCCTGGAATGCCCCTGCTTTTTCTCCCTGCCCTGACTCCCATACCCCCCACCACATCCACTCCTACTCATCCTTCAAAATACAGCTCAGGGGTTGCTTTCTCCGGGAAGCCTTTGCCACTAATCTTGACTAAGTAAGATACGATCCACTGTGGTCACATGACCTCTCTAGATTTTCTGCCACATCTTGGCCACTCCACAGGCCCTTTATAATTGTACCGTGATAACAGAGGTAGATGAATGAGGATGTAGAGGACCGATTAGTTTTCTAACTGAGCTGCCACCTCACTCCCAAGCCCCTTCCCCCAGAAAGCCCTATAGCCCAGTGGCTGCCATGAAATCTGAAGGTGGCCCATGTGAGGTTCAGAGTTCAAGAACCACAGAGGTCCTTCCTAGCAGGACCTTTAGGATTGGAACCCAGGAGACGAAGGCATTGATGAAAAATAAGATTCCCAACAGATCCAGACAAACCTGGCTTGGATAGCCACAAAGGCCCAACCTTCTGAAATTCAGTCATCTCTGAGATGAAACTCAAAATGGCAGTTTTGCAAGTTCTCACTGATTGCTTGGATTTCTCAGTAGTGAAATCAAGAGGTCAGATCTCCAAGCTTTAGTCTTAGTCCTGCCTTGGGATTCTGGTTCTGCCAATCCCCGGTGATGTGACTTTAGGCAAATCAGTTATCCCCTGGAAAGTGAGGCCACTGAATGAGACATTAAATGGTAGGTGTGGGAAGCTGATGGCACACTCAAATGGGGAAACTGAGGCTGGTTCAATGAAGGGAAGGGTTTCAAGAAGGGATAGTGCAGCACCCCAGGATGAGCAAGAGAGGACCATTATTGCCCCCTAGGTCTACATGGGAAAAGGTATGATCAGTAACCAAGAGACCGTTATAGCTATAGGAGAAGATGCTGGATGACAGCCATGCCTTAGGTGGAAGAAAGAAGACACTATTAACCCATTGCCCAGCAGGGAAGAATTGGAGGAATAAATACCCCAGGCTCCCTCTTCGCCCATCATTGAGGCTGGTGTCCCCTTTTGACTAACTCTAGCCAGAAGTCAGAGGAAAAGGAATACCATTGGCATCACCCCAAAAGTCAGCCTCAGGAACACAGAAAAAGGCAGGAAAGGGCAGAGAAAGGAGCTGGGAGGGCAAGAAGATTATCCAGCCTAGCTCTGTCAGGGCACATAGTGGGTTCTCAAAGCAAGTCACTTCTTTCCTCTTTACCTTGCTAGCATCCCTACCACGGTAGCAAAAGCAATGGAAGAGAAGACTAAACAAATCTGAGCATTTCTCATAGGTCCTCACAAGAGTGTTAGGGGCAAAGTTGAAATGGAGAGGAAAAAAAAAGAATTTTTAATTTTGATTATCTGTGAATTTCTTTTATCCGTGTTATCTCTTTCTGCCAGTAGCTGGGATAATTGAAACCTCACTGCCCTCCCTAACTTTGGCTTTCAGTGTGCTGAATGCACATCAAAGGTGTTTTTGTAAGGAGCTATATGCTGTCTTTTAAAATTAATTTTAATTTTTTTTTACATTTGATATAACAGAGTCAAATGAATCTTTATTGTTCAGATATTGCCTAACTGGTAAAAGAGGTCAGGCTTTCCAAGAGGAGTTCTTTGAACTTCTTTGCATGTATAAATAACTTCTGCTCACCTACCCCAGGATCCAAAGGATACCTGACTGTAGTCTTGCAGAGATCTATAAGATAAGGAGGTGTCAGGGGCATGAGAGGTCAGACTGAGTAGATGATGTCAGCATCCCACTCATTTCACAAGCAAGTCCTACTGAGTGCCAGGCACCATGCTGGGCATCGCGTGTCAAGGAAACAGGGGGTCGCCTGTACTCTATAGCTTAGATTCCCATGGGAAAATAAACTTAGACACTAGAGATGGAAAACAGACACCTTTATCTTTCCTCTTAAAAACTGCCTAACTGTAAGGAGGTTTGCACCATGCCAACTCACTAGGACCCTCAAACCCACTAGGACCGTCTCAATGGGCTGCTCCCACAGCTGGTCTGGGATCTCTGCACTGCTCTCTGTCATCAGCAAGGCCTACAATGCCCTTCTGGTACTGGGAGGACTTTGCCTCTGTCCCCTTCATGACTTTCAAGGCTACATGTAAAAGCATCTTTTCACCCTGACCTCCTACCTCCCAAGCCCTAGTCTCTTCTCTTTCTGATGATCTCCAGGGAAGAACAACTTGGGCTTGTCAAAGAAACCCACTGGGGTGATTCAAACACTTTTTCCTGCCAGTCCTTTCCCAGACACGGCTGCTTCCACTTGTGTGCAACTCTTCTTGACTCTCACCTAGTGGACATGACACTAGAACATATTCTAACTGGCACTTAATATTATAATGAGTTGTACTATTCATCATGTTTTCACGTGTGCAAGGATAAGGAAAACAAAAATGGTCTTTACTCTCATTGCTCCATTAACTCTCACCTGACTCAGCTCAGCTCCCTCATTACCTGTCTTCAAAGGTGGCCACTGTTAAAGAGTTTGCTATTCTTCCAGGAAAGCAAAAAGTGTAGACCTATGTTTTATATGCACCACGGAGGTCACTTTATCCTCTGTTCTACACCTTGCATTTTTCCCTTGACAACACACCTGGGAGCCGTTTCACTGTCAATCCCTACAGAAAGAATCACTCTTGTTAACGGTTGCATATTCTTCCATTGTTTGAATGTATTATAGATTGTTAACCTCTCTGCCTACAAACACTTAGGTATCTCAAGTTTTTTGCTATTATATGTCATTCTCATATGCCTATCTTGGCAACTTTTGAGGGGTGTCATTGGAAAATAAATTCCCCCAAAAATATAGAATAAGTGGGCCAGAAAGTTTTAAATTTCAATAGATATTGATTGCCAAATTGTCCACAAAATAGTTTCACTCGTGGACAGCTCCATCAACAGCATATAAGAGTGCCTCTTTCCCATGGGCAAACTCTGGAAATGATCAAGCTTTTCCATTTTTACTAACTGGATAGAAAAAAACAAATGGTATTTCATGGTTGTTTTGATCTGCATTTCTTTAATTATCAGTGCAACCGAGCATCTTTTTATATGTTTATTAGCTATTTGTATTTGTTGTTCCCTAAATAGAAAGTTCATATTTCTTGTCTTTTACTTCTACTGGATTGGAAATAAGTTTTAAAGTATTTTGTAAAATCAAAAGCAGGATCTGAATCTTAAGTGTGTTTTATTTTTATCATTAATTTTACTTCAGTTAATTGTGATATGCCCAATCAAAGGGAAGAGGAATGAAGGTCTAGATATTTTTATCTTCTCCTACTTGGACAGAGAAAACTCTGCAGCCTCTTGGATGTTCTGCTTGTTCCCACCCCAAATAGAACTAGGCAATTAACTATTTAGGATCCTGTTGGTTCAGAGGAGAAGCTATGCCTGCCAAACAGTTCTCCGGCAGCTGCTAAAAACCAGCACTAAGACATGAATCAGCTGTGGGATGCAGTGTCGTCCCTTTAGAGGAGGTCTTCAATGATGGCCTATTGTGAACCTCCAGAGGCCACATCCTTGACACCATCTGCCGGACCATGAAGATAATCAGCCTGCCAAGGAGTCTGACAGGCTGTGATTATTTTTCACTCCAGTGCAGTGGTTTGTTTTGTTTATTTTCTTGGCATAAGGGGATTCATTTCCCAGGCAAGCTCTTTGTGCAGCAGACACCTCATAAAAGGAAAATGAGCCTCTTTGGGGACATTGATTAGTTTTCCCAGGCCTCATGGTGGTCAGGCCCTGAGTGTGAGTTTGAATGAGTGCAGTTGATGTTTTTGGCCCCAGTAGATGGGTTGTTATTCATTTGTTCATTCATCCATTCAACCAATAAACATTTGCTGAGAAGCAGTTTGGCACAGAACTTAAGAGTTTGGACTTTACAGAATGAGCTTCATTCCTGAGCTTACTCTTGTGTGACACTAGGCAAGTTGCATTGCTTCTTGGAGCCTTTGCGTTTTCTTATCAGTGGAATGAGGGTAGGAATGCCTACCTCAGAATTGTGAAATCTGTTGAGATAATATACAAGAAGGATCCCAAAAAACAGAAGTCATTTATAAAAAATTGTATATTTATTCTTACATGTCTAAACTTCAGTGACCTTGAAAGTACTCTCCATTTGATGCAATACACCTATTGAGACGCTTTTCCCACTGCTCGGACCAGTTTCTGAACTCATCAATTTTGATGCCTTTTTAGTGCTACTGCCATTTTTCATTTCATCTCTTCCACATCGGCAAAACATTTCTCTTTGAGGACTTTTTTTTATCTAGGGGAACAAAAAAAGTCACTTGGGGGGAGATCAGTGAATAGGGAGGGTGGAGCAGGGGTCATGCAATTTTGGGTCAAAAACTGAACACTCAGTACAGTGTGGACAGGTGTGCTTATAAATTACCCATCATGAAAGAGACAAAAGCATTGAAAGGAGCTCCACAAAAAAAAAGAATATTCACCAAAGCCTCTCACAACAATACTAGCCGGTACACTGATGCCAATGGGTTCGTAGAACATTTAACTAGTGGTGAAGCCTGTACTACAAGGTGCCCACCCTCCAAAAAATAACTCCTTTTTTGTGGGCGTCCCCCTCTTATGTATTAAGCAACTATGTGTTGTCACAATCGTGCACTAACAAACCAATTGAAAATTCAATGGCTTAAAACAATCACTTATTCCTATTCCTGTATCTGGGAGTCAGCCAAGAGTCAGTTGATCTAAACTGGGGGCTCAGCTGGAGTTGGCTGCAATCTGCAGGTGGATTCAGGTCTGTCCCTTAGACCAGCAAGCTGGGGCATATTATCTCATGGCAGTAACAGAGGAACAGAAGGCAAGCTCCACCATGAAATTACATTCCAAGCGATTCCTCACATCATATCTTTTAACATCCTGTTGGCCAAAGCAAGTCACATGAACAAGCCCAATGTTAGTAGGTAGGGAAATACACCCCATCTTCAGTAAGTGGTACTGAATATTCCAGGGCAAACAGTATGAAGTGAAGGGTAAAGAATTAGGAACTATGATGCCATCTTCCACTATATATAATAATAGTACCTAGTAGTTGCCCTAGTTTTCACTGTTTACCTCATAAATGACTGCCAAGTCTTGTACTTCTTTCAATCCATGGATTTTTATTTACTTTTTAATTCTTCGACTTTCCAAAGATTGACTCCCATGAGAAAACCAAAGGAAACCAACACCAACCAAACCAAGAGATTTTAGTTTTTAAAAAACTTGTCTTTATTATTTTCCCCATTCTCTCCTTTTGAAATTTTCTTTAGTTGTTTGTTGGATCTTCTGATTCACTCTTCTTTTTTTTTAACAGATACATCATATTTTCTATCTATTTTTCTATTCTTCATTGTGAGAAATTTCCTCAAACCTATTTTTTAGTTCACTAAACCTTTCTTTAGCTATATGACCATTAGTTTCTTTTTATTTCTCAATTTTTTTTTTGAGTTGGAATCTCACTCAGTCGCCCAGACTGGAGTGCAGTGGCCGCTCCCGGCCACCGCAGCCTCGACCTGCTAGGCTCCGGCGATCCTTCTGCCTCAGCCTTCCAAGTAGCTGGAATTACAGGCACGCACTACCACGCCCGGCTGATTTTTTTGATTTATTGTAGAGATGAGGTCTTGCTGCCCAGGCGGGTCTCGAACCCGCGGGCTCAGGCAATCCACTCACCTCAGCCTCCCAAAGGCGTGGGATTACAGGATGAGCCACCGAGTCCGACTATTTCTCAATTTTTGTTTAATTATTTTGCAAACCTGCCTTTATTTTTTTATAGTCTTTTTCTTTTAGCATATTTTTGTTTCCATTTATTTGTACAGTTATTTAAACACATTTATGATTTATTGGATTATTTTAATATTTCAAGGTGTTAAACCTCTTTGTTGTGCTTACTGGTAGAGTGTTTTCTTGGGTGATTTCTAATTTTCTTATCAGTTTATCTTAGGTGATGTGGTTTTTATTGTTTTATTTTATTTTTCCAGTGGAATTTCCCTGCACTCAAGGTTTTAAAAGTGCCCCGACAGAGTCTATAGGGCTATTTTTTGCCTGATTTGACCAAGGGCCTTGGAAGTTCTAGTGGTCTTAGGCAAGTTTTTGCATTGATTTCTTGACCTAGAATTTTAGTAACCAGTAGATGATGTAAATTTGTACACCATGCTAGCTTGCAGTTTTCCTATACCGTGGGCTTTTTTTTTTTCTATCCAAAGCCCTGAGCAGAAGGAAGCTTCTTGGCCCCTTTTATAGCTGGATGGGCAGAGAACTCATATGTAGAAGGAGGAGATACTTCCAAAGTGTAGACCTTCCGCAGGGTCTCAGGGCTTAGTTCCAACTCCCTGCCTCATATGGCCTGGGCACACATCTTTCTTCCCCCACATGGATGTTCAGACTCCAGCTCCTAGCTATTAAGGTCTGCATCTGTGTCACATATACTTCTGGGCCACCACATCTTTAGGTCTCTCACTTAAAACTCTGGTTAATTGTTCCCTGTTTGATTTTTTTTCATTTTATTTTATCCACATTTCTATATGGTTTTGGTAGAAAGGGAAATCCATAATTTCAGTGTACCATATTGCCAGAACCAGAAATCCAACATTTGTAGCTTCTTAAAAACCACTACTGGTTCCTTTGATTTGAAACTCCTTCCCAGGATATAACCTAAAGAAATACATCTTCATCAAATGATTGAATAGCCAGACACCTACTGGAGTTAAAGAGCAATTGAGATTTAAGCTTTACCTAGCAAGTTGCTGTCTAGATTTTCTTTCTAAGTATTCCTGTAATAATCAGAGTTTCAGTTATTCACTTTTAATTAGGAAAATGGCATAATGATCACAAATGTCATTAAGAAATTGAATTGTGTCTAATGTTGGATAGATAGAAGGCAATAATTCCTAGGATCACTTCTTTCTTTAATTCCCAGAAACCAGGCATCCTCAATTAGAACGGCAAAATTTACAGCAGAATTTTTGAAAGATTTTTTTTTAATAGGATAGTGAGGTTGGCCTTCAGTGACTTAAGAATGTGAGGCTCTCTTCCCGTGTCAGGACAAATATCTCCAATCCAATTACTCCGAGGTACAGGATTGAAAGTCACTAGATGTGTGTTCAAATTCTAACTCTGCCACTCTTTTTTTTTTTGAGTTGGAGTCTCATTCTGTCGCCCAGACTGGAGTGCAGTGGCCGCTCCCGGCCACCGCAGCCTCGACCTGCTAGGCTCCAGCGATCCTTCCACCTCAGCCTTCCAAGGAGCTGGAATTACAGGCATGTGCTACCACGCCCGGCTGATTTTTTGATTTATTGTAGAGATGAGTTCTCGCTGCCCAGGCGGGTCTCGAACCCACGGGCTCAGGCAATACACTCACTTCAGCCTCCCAAAGGTGCGGGATTACAGGCTGAGCCACCGAACCCGGCTTAACTCTGCCACTCTTACCTTGAATCCTTGGCAGTTAAAACTCCTTGGCATTAAAGCCTTGGCTCAAACTACAGCAATGGCCCCGAAGAAAGAGAAGAGCCTCAACAGGCAGAACCAACACCATCTGTGTGCCTGGCCCAGGCCTGGCACGCTGCTTAGCTCTGTACTGGGATTGTCTCATGTCAGACTTTCTAGGCATTTTCTTAGTAGCAAATCAGTGCAGGGCACAAAGAGACAGTGGAACTCACTGATGCATAGTTAGAGTTTATGCAATGAGTGAATAGCACCACCACCACCACTGCTCAGGGTAATTGGCTATCCTGCTCCTACTTTCAGTTTTTTTTTTTTTTTGAGTTGGAGTCTCACTCTGTCACCCAGGCTGTAGTGCAGTGGCACGCTTACGGCCACCCCGGTGTCGACTTGCTGGTCTCTGGTGATCCTTCCACCTCAACCTTCCAAGTAGCCAAAATTACAGGCGTGTGCTAATTTTTTTTTTAATTGTAGAGGTCTCATCAAGTTGCCCGGGCTGGTGTCGAACCCACGGGCTCAAGTCATCCACTCGCCTCGGACTCCCAAAGTGCTGGGATTACAGGCTGAGCCACCGAGCCCGGCCTACTCACTGTCAGTTACCGAAATAGTCACTTTACATACATTTTCTGATTTAATCTTCAAAACCTCCTGAGATTACTCCTCTTAAATAAGGGTAAACCAGCTAGGACTAGTTAGATAAATCCCAAGGACACATAGCTAGGGAGTGACAGACCTGGAATTCAAACCCAGATCTGTGGTTTTTAGTATCCAGCTTATTAAAATTGTGTATAGAGAAAGTAAAGAAGTTGGGGTTGTATTTCTCAAACAAATAAAGTGTATGAATGTTATGATACATTTGGGGAGCTCAGAGGCTTTGGGGCATAATTCCTATTTTTCAGAAGAGTTTCAGGTGGCTTAGTTTGCTGGGTAGACAAGCTTGAAGTCGAACGCAGTACTGTGTTTGGTATATGGTAGAGGCCTAATACATATTAATGATTTTATCAATTAATTAATTATTCCATCAAGTTATTCATGCTTTAGTTGCTGGCTGAAGACTTATGCTATCACATCTTTAAAAAGATACACTAGAAGAATGATAGAAAAAAATGTGGACTGGGTTTGAGGTTTGAGAAACCTGTGTTAAAATCTTGACTTTTGTGCTTACTAGCTCTGCACATGTGAGCAGATGAATTAAATATCTCTGTGCCTCAGTTTTCTCACCTGTAAGATGGAGAGGATTTAAACCTCAATTTCTGTGAGCATTAAATATGTTAACAGATATAGTACAGTTAGAAAAGTCCCTGTAGATCGTAAGTACTGGATAAAAGCTATTGTTTGTGTTGCTAGGACTCAATTAAATGGGAATAATTGCTTATCATTGTTACTACATGCTACAATGGTTGTGTCAATGATGCTGAATAAAAATTGATGAAGACCAAATCATTGCGGAAGATCAGGTGAGAACACCTGGATCGCCAGGTGGCGTTGTCAAGAAGCTGAAATCCAGAAGACGTTCTTCCTCTTTCTCTCTTTCTCTTTCCTGGCCTTCTGGAAACCTGGTAATCAGCTTCTGCTATCACAGAGATGTGGTCAGGAAGTAACACATCAAAAGGAGCGGGGTGGGGGAGGAGAGCCTTGTCTTCCCACAAAAGGAACAAAAACAGCCCATTATTCAAAGTCTCTGCTGAAAGGGAAAATTTTTTTCTCTGCAGAAAAAGTTGACCATATTCAGTGGAAGATGCTGTAGTTTCCATGGCAATTAATGGTGTTAAGTGCACTTCATAACTCAAAGGTCTCTAGTGAAGATACAGGAGAAGGGAGAAAGGTGTGTGTGGTTTTTTAAAAATAGTATTTGAAAATGTGTTCCCCTGAAAATCCTTTTACTGCCTTTATCGGGCAGTATTTTTATTTTTGAATACTTGGGAAGATGTGCAAAATGACTTTAGGGATGGAATTACAGATGCAATTGAGATGCCCAAAATAGACTCTCCCCAAGGTGTAGAGGACAATTCTGAAAGAATCTCTATACATTTACTCTGTGTGACCAGGAAAAAGCATTCCCTGGCGCTGATGGAAATTCTCAAGCACTGTGGTCTCTGGCCGCCAAGGGAGGGGTCATTTGTTCTAGTGCCCAAAACTGTATGAACTTTCAGGAAGGAAAAGTATGAAAGACCCGTGCTCTAACCCCTGAATCATGTAGGCCATTGCGTGGAAATTCAGTCACCCAGTCTTTACTCATTCAATGCCTTCTATGTGCTAGATATCTGACTGGGAGCTTTGCTCAGCTCACCTCATTCTGAAGGTAGTGGCAATATCTCCATTTTCAGGGTCTTGAGCCTTAGAGGAGCATAATGAAGTCCTGCAAGGTCAAATGGGGACACTAAATTAGGGCAGGCCATCACAAAGCCCTACAAGAGC
Source organism: Carlito syrichta (assembly GCF_000164805.1). NCBI lineage: Eukaryota > Metazoa > Chordata > Mammalia > Primates > Tarsiidae > Carlito > Carlito syrichta. The sequence continues at coordinate 209,622 of NW_007064645.1, forward strand.
CACGTCATCTCAGACTCTTCTATCTCCACCAAGATGGATGGTTCAGCCCTGTGTCTTTCCAGGAGGCCAAAGGGGAAGGCATCAAGGTGGATAGGGCTTCCATGCCCTCCTATGAAGACCTGGTCAAAGGTATGGGCCACTCTGTAGCCCGTAGCCCTTTACCTGTAAAACAGATGAGGGAGGGACATATCACCTTAAGGAAATGTTCAAATACTCTGGGAGTCCAGGAAATTTCTTCATCTTAGCTGTCTTTTGTTTTTTAAAAAACCTTTCAGAAGAATGTAAGAAAGTCTGGTGTAGAAGGAGGGCATGTGTATAGTGTAATGGTAATGGCACCAGAAGCATGACCTGGGACACACATTGGTTAAATCCTGGTCCCGCCATTTCCTGGCTGGGAGACATGGAAAACAATCACGTACTTCTGTTGCCTTGGAAGAAACTATTAATGGTTACGTTGCAGTGCTGTTGGAAAGATTAGTGATAGTGATGGTAAGCACTCAACATGGGCTCCAGAATTGCTGGGTCCTCAGTAAGCGGAAGCTGTGGTGATGACACTTGCTTTCTGTGGGCGGAAGGGAAGACAAGCCCCCTGTAGCTGTTCCAGGTTTGGAGTCGGCATGTTCTCCTCATTTGTTGAATTCTAGCTGTCCTGTCCTTAATTGTCTCTGCTTTCAACTCTGGGGAGATTCTGAAGTCCCTACTATAAGAGAAGTCTTGTCTTTTTTATTTGGGGGTTTTGAATATTTTACCGTGAAATATAGCATTCATATAGAAAAGTGTACCACACACATGCATGTACCACCCAACAGATGATCACAAAGTGACCAGCATGTCACCACCACCCAAGGCAAAGATAGAACTGACCATACTTCCAAAGCTTTCATCCCATAGGTAACACTACCCTCACTTGACCGAAAACCGCACCCTTCCTTTTCTTGATTGCTTTGATATCTAAGTATGCATACCCAAACTATCTAGCTTCATTTTGCCTGTTTTTTGTCCTTCATATAAATGAAATCATGCAGTACATATTCCTCTGGGTCTGGTCATCTTTGTTCAAATTCATCTTTTTAAGAGTCATCTGAATTGTGTAGAGTTCAAGTTTGTTCATTTGTGATATTCCATTGTCCAAGTATCCAGATATTATCCATTCTACTGTGGAGGGGGGTTTGGGATCTTTCCAATGTTTGATGGTTATAAACAACAGCACTATGAACATTTTTAGTGTACGTTTTTTAGGAATGCTTGTCTGTTAGGTATATACCTAGGAGTGGAATTGCTGGTTCATAGACCTGGTATCTTCAACTTTACCAAATAATGCCAAAGTGTGCTAACTGGTCTTTTTTCTTAACTTATGCTGTAGAGTAACAGCTCTGTCAAGCATGTAGGAAGACTTCAGTTTCCTCATCTACAAAATCTGAGAAAGAAAAGTCATCTCATGAGGTTGTTATAAAAGATGGAGTGAAATATCATCTTTATATTGCTTAGCACATATATAGCACAGAATAGCATCTTAATAATAGCTAAGATTTATTGAGCACTCTGTAAACGTAGTGCATTTATCTGGCTCACTCATTTTCTGTGCATATATCCCAGGATTTTGGCCTAAAATTCTATAAGGGCTTAACCTGTTACACTGTTCTCTCTCTCTTTCTCTCTCTCTCTCTCTCTTAATTTGTCTCTCTTAGAGTTAAGATCTCCTGTTCTGCTACCTTGATTCTTTTCTTTTTCTTTTTCTTTAGAGGGCCATGTGCTATTTACTTTTCATGGGGCATCTGATTTAACTTTTCAACAATGCCATGTTGGTTCTATTGTTGACGTTGGTTCCATCGTTATCCTTGATTTATAGGTAAAGAAACTGAGGCAAAAATAAGGGAAATGACTATTCAGTTAGTAAGTGGTGGGGCCTGGGATCCTGTGCTAAACTTCTGCCTGCAGGAAGGGCACCCAGCCAGGTGTCTACATGAAGAAATATATCTTGATGCTGGATACTGACCTACCGACAAATGCCCACTTATCTACCCACTAGTTTAGGTTTTATTACTGCCATCTGGGTTCTTACAGCATACAAGCTTCCCGCCTTCGGTGTGTGAAGATAGATATGGAGACTGAGAAACTTGGTAAAAATCAGTCAGTCCAACATGCAGCCATTGCAGGGCTCCTGCTACATTGCAGCATGTGGAATGGAGGCTCGGGAGATAAGATGTGCCTGTGCTCAGTCAGCCCCAAAGATTCAGTCTAACAGGAAAGCAGTCTTGACCATAAACAGCTGCCATAGAAAGAGATGGTTTTCTGTGTTTAGAGACAAAGATAAAGTGCCATGAAATTTAGAGTCCTTCTACCTGGAGAAATCAAGAAAGGCTTTCTGGAAAAGGTGTCCTCCAGATCTTCACTTCCTCTAGCTACCTTCCATTGTTAGAGGGTGGGCCCACCATTGAAGAAGAATCTTTCTCCAGACAACCTCTATGGGCTCTGCCTTCTTGCAACCTGGAGATCACTGGCTGTTTAGGAAGGCCCTGGGCAAAGCTGTCACCCCTTGCTCTGACTCTCCTCCTCTGTGCTCCCTTTCTCCACCTCTCCTGCTAGTCTGCTGCGGATAAAGGCTTGTGAAAGAGATGACTGTTTGTTTTATAACAGGAGCTTAACATGATTCATTTCAGATTCCCCAAGGACTTTTGTAAAGTTTGGACTGAGTCATAATATATTTTTTTATTAAACTCCAAGACCCAACAAGCAGGAAGCTGTGTTCGACAACATAATATAACTGATGTACTGCAAAGCAGCTTTTTATGGGTGAGTCCTCGAGCTGCTTCAGAAAAGCTCTGGCTTCTCCTCTCACTGCCTGGTTCTGTAGGGAGACAGCAAGGGCTTTGGGGACTTGGCATGCCCTGCCCCCGGCACATGCACGCACACACAAGGCCCTACCCACCCCCTAATGCCACATCCCAAAGCTGAGGCTCTCAGGACAAGACCAGTCCCACTGCCAGGCCGTCTCAGGAGCAAAGGCCTAACATGGTCTTCAGAACACAGGCAGGCCCAAACAGCAGCATCTGAGAGGGCCGAGGACTGCTCCCAGCCTGCCCCCACTGGAGCTACATTGTAAGGTGGTGTTTCTCAGAGGGTGATCCCCAGGCCAGCAGCAGCAGTCTCACCTGGGACTTTCATCAAATGCAGATTCTCAGACACCAGCTAAGACCTACTGAATCACACACTCAAGAGGTGGGGCCCAGCCATTTGCGTTTCAAGGAGCTCTCCCTGCTGTGCTGATGCTTGCTGCAGTTTGAGAACCACTGGCATAAAGCTTTCCCACTATTCATAGTGCGGGCCCTGAACCTGTAGTGTCAGCGTCACCTGGGAGCCTGATGGAAATGAGAATTCTCAGACCCCACCCCAGGCCTGCTGAATCAGAATCTGCATTTTAACAAGACCCAAGTTGAATCCCGTCCACGTTGAAGTTGGAGAAACACTCCTTCAGGCCATGGTCAGACATGAGTCCCAGCCGGTCCTGAGTTGAATTCTCACTCTGCCTCTTCCTTACCAAGTGATCTTGGCTGGGCACCTAACCCCTCCGAGCCTCAGTGTCCCAGTGAGCACGCTGGATATGTACACTGGAATTTTCTGCTCTCCTGGTTCAGAATTGCCTCCCACAGACCCCGCTCCACAGGAGATGCTCAGCATCTTTCTTCCCTCCTTTCCTTGGTGAGTGCACGACCTCCTGCCCCCTCTGACACTGGCCCACCCTGGAGACAGTGATTCTGTTCTCGCAGCCCTCCCTCCTCTTGTGTTTCTGGTTTTTCTCATGATTAAATATCCCCCGCGGCGTTTTGTTGTAGTTGTCTAGTTCTACTTGTGCAAAGGCTCACAGGGTTTCCCCTTTGAAGTGTTTCATTTTTTTGTTTAAATTCAGCATTGCCTTCTGATGGGGGCACGTTCAATGACCTTTTAGCACAAATCAGAAGGAAGGTTCCTCCGGTGCCATCCAAAACAGAGTCCCAAATCCACTGGGTGGGGATGTGTTTGACATCCCACACACATGGTAGGCCTCACAAAAGGAGAAAACAGGATGCCTTGCGTGTGATTAAATTGCCAAAAAGTGCTAAAAATGACCTCAGAATCACAGCTACTTTTGCCCCCATTCCCTGCCGCCTACTGTGTCATGGATTTGTGATGGGGACCAGAAGCTCACAGAGCCCCCCTCAGTGCCCGGATGAAAAGGCACTGAGGCCAGGAACAAAAGGGGATACCAGGCAAGGAGGGAAGGAGGATAAGGGGAGGTAGATATTCACTGACTCTTTAGGGAGCTACCAAAGGGGAGTTAGAGAAATAGAAACCCTCCCTGCCCCCGGGCCCCAGACAAGTGGTGATTTCCCTTCCCAGGATGAAGGATCTGCAAATGAAGGATGAAAGAAGGATCTGCAAAGACATGGATAATGGTGTAATGGACACTGAAGATTCAGAAGGGGGAGGGGAGAAGGGGGCAGAGGGACAAAAAGCCACCTGTTGGGTACAACATGCACAGGTGGGAGTGGTGGGTATACTTAAAGCCCAGAACGGAAACTATTTTTACCCCCTACAGCTATTGAAATAAAGAATAAGAGAAAAAAAGAATGTATCAGATCCGGGCCTGCACTGAGGGGCCCCTCACACACTGTGGACAGGTTAGGTATTGGGACTGCTGGTCCAGAAAGTAGTCTGGCAGTAAGATGCAAGAGCCTCACAAAAAAAAAAAAGAAAAGAAAAAGGATGCATCCTTGATCTCATAATTCTGTTCCTGGGAATCTGTCCTAAGAAAACAGTAGGAAATGCAGACAAAAACGAATCCACACAGTTGTTTTATTTATATGAGTGAAAAATTAGAAACCACTGAATGTTCTACTTTAGGGAATTGACGAGGTAAATTAGGGTTCTTTCATAGAATGGAATATTTTGTAGCCGTTAAAAATGATGTTTACAGAGCTTTTAATGACAGGGGGAAATGCTTATGGTATGCTTATGGTGATTTTATATCCTGCCTTTTGCAACATATAAAATCACCCGCAGTATGATCTCAGTCATGTAAAACAATTACGGAAAAATAACCGGAAGGAAAAACACATACCAAAAAGCCTGTTAACAGGGGTCGTCTCTGAGTAGTGGGATGTTGGTAATTTTTTAAATTTTCTTTCCACTATTCTGGCGTTTTCCCCCCTGTACATTTGTAAACTGTTCCTCATCAGCACTGGGTATTTATTTAAGCCTCACAGGCAATGAAGGAAAAAATCACCATTAGTCTGAGGTCTGTTGAGGGATATGACAGCTGTTTTTCCCTCCTGAACATAGATTGCTTTGGAAATCAGAGAAAAAAATTAAATAAACATTATTTACCAAATTAAAATCAAATCAAAATAAATAAATAAGGCATCTGAGCCCCCGTAGAGGAAGGCCTGTGCTCCTAAAAGACGCGATTGCCTGTTTCCAGCTTATCATTTTTCAGGGATCTTAAAAAACCATCCACTGTGAAATTGACTTCTAACTGATCTTAATTGAGATGGGGCCCAAATGTGAGAATCAGAAATGAAATTCGGGCTGGCTGCCCCATGGCTGGGCTGTCAACGGGCCCTGCGCCATTCCAGATCGCAGAGGAACTGGTGGGGTTCCTTCACGGTCTCACTTGCCGCCTTTCAATGAAGACGCCCAGGTCCTACCACCCACTGGCTGGTTTTTTTCTAGTTCAGAGCTGAGTGGGGGTGATTTTAGACTCTGGGTCTGCAGGAATTCTGAAGTCTGGTGGTTGAAACATTCCCTCTTCAGCTCTGCCAATGTTCAACCCTGGCCCCCTAACACACACCCACTCACACGTGACTCATCATCAGTGCTTCCATCCCTCTGCACAAATACATACAGCATTTAGTGGTGGGCTACAGCGAGTGGACACCACCCTAGGTTCTAAAGCGCATTTTCTTGTTTAATACCCATAATGACTCTGTAATGTATTCTCAAGCCTTGCTTTTGAGTGTAACAAATTCAATTAAAAGCTCTTCCTTCTGCCTGCTTGTGCAAATCCTGTGGCTTCAGGAGTGAACCTGGCCTTCTCACTGGGGTCTCCTCCAACTTTGGAGTGACCAGTTCTCTTAATGCTCAAAGCAAGCCACACAAGCTCCAACCCACAGGTTGCAAGACGGAGTCTCTCCCAGTCTCCCAGCCAGCTTGTCCCTGCTTGCCACCTTGATGCCTGGCCCTCTTTTCCCTGTTTTCCCTGCACCCCTCCCCACACCAAAAAAAAACTCTCTTCCAGCAGTCTACTGTCTGGTTCATTCATTGCTTTCTTAGATAGAACAATATAACTCTTCTTTGTCCAAATTCAGGAGGCCTTCCCTTTCATATCCAAACAAACTCATCATGGCATTTTTCCTCAAAGAAAAAGGGGGTTCTCTCTCAAAGACACACTCTGCCTTCCTTTCAAGCTAGTCAGCATCACTGTAGCCGGCACTTAAAAATAACGTGTGTGTGTGTGTGTGTGTGTGTGTGTGTGTGTGTGTGTGTGTATTATTGCTCTGAATGCATACTATAAAATAAATATACCGCTGGAAGGCTTCTAATATTAAAATGAAGAGAACTAATAAATGAGAAAGAAAATAAATCAACCTATGTGATTTAACAGTGTATCAATACAAGATGCTATTGTACTCTAGCACATTTGAAAATCTCTGCAAGGTGGGTGATTTTCTGAGAAAATGTAAATTACTCAAACTGACTCCAAAAACAGTAGAAAACTTAAAAGAACAAAGATCCTGTGCAAAGAGCACATCAAGAAAGGTTTTAATGGAATTACTTATTTTTAAAAGGCCCCAAGTTAAGAGGATTTAATGCTGAAGCTTTCCAAATATAGGAACAAAAGAGTCCCATGTGTGCATAGCGCACATGCTTTGGGGTCCAATGATCTGGGTTTAAATCCTAGTGTACCATTTATGAGTTGTGTGTCCTCAGATGAGTTACTTAATCTCTCTGAATTTCAGTGTCCGTTGGAATTCAGCCAGGGAAGTAGTCACGGTAAGACAGAGTGGTCCAGGTGGGCTTTCTGGAGGAGCTGGCCAATGATGGATTTGATTTGTCAACAGTGGATACCAGTAACCTTTCACATTTTTGTTCAGACCCCTTAAATCTAAAGAGTGGACTTGTAAGTTGTCTAGCTAGAGCTAAGGTAGAGTTCACATCATGGGAGTGTGGAGGATTCACAAGTCCTGTAATGACTTCTTGGCTATCCACAGAATCATGTACCAGATTCTACCACAGTAGTCCGTCTAAGTCTCACAATGACCTGATGAGGCAAGTGCTATTATCACCCTCATTATAAAGATGAGGAAACCAAGGTAAAGCCAGTCACAGAAAGTGCCTGCCCCGAGGCCATACGGCTATTAGGCTGCCAAGTCAGGATTGGCACTCAGGCAGCCTGGCTCCAGAGCACCTAACCACCATGGTGTTCTATGACTAGTGCTTTGCATTTGTAAAGCCTTCGGTACTTGACAGTAAGATGTCACTATCCCTGCTCATTATTCATTATTTGATCCAACAATCAGGTGTTCTTACCTTTCTTTCTTTTTTTTTTTTGATTTAGAGTCTCACCCAGGCTGGAGTGCAGTGGCATGCTCATAGCCACTGCAGCCTCAACCTGCTGGGCTCAAGCAATCCTTCAGCCTCAACCTTCCAAGTAGCTGGAACTGCAGGCATGCGCCATCACGCCCGGCTAATTTTTCTTGATTTATTGTAGAGATAAGGTCTCACCAAGTTGCCCAGGCTGGTCTCGAACCCGTGGGTTCAGGCAATCCTCTCACCTCGGCCTCTCATCTTTTTTTTAAGATTAGAATATATAGTTTATTTAAAAAGTCAATTAGAAAGACAGAGAAAGAAAGAGGAGATTCATCTCCCCAAGTTAGGGAAGGGGGCCATAGCCAGGAAACATGGCAACAGCCATAGCTCAAAGAGCACATGGGCCACACAGAGTAGGCAATGGCTTGTTCTTACCTTTCGAAGGAGGAAACAGGCCTGGAGAGTTCACAGGGAACTTAGAGCCACGTGGCATGTTAGCTCTGGGCTTGACCCCTCCTATCTTTATACCCGAGCACGCAGAGCCTCAGTTTTCTCATCTCTGGGATGGGAGAAATGAGGCTTAGTCCAAAGAGGGTGAGGCTGAAACATATAAAGCTCTCAGCAGAGTGTCCCAGGAGAAGTAAGTGCTGAGTGAATGTCAACAATTAGTGCTATTGCTGTGATGATACTTATTAAATGACTGTTAGTTCCCTTTGTCCTTGAGCACAAGGGCACATGTCTTATATTGCTGCGTGCACAGTTCCTATCAATGCACCATCATACCAGTTAGTGAATGCTGGATGTACTGGACAGAGCCTGGGCCTGGAGTCATTGCATCTAGGTCTCTGCCATCACCCAAGTTAATCTCAAACTCTGCAATTCACCTTCCTGAATCTCAGTTTTCTTAACTGTAAATTGAGGACAACATCTGTCTCAAAGGATACTTGGGAGGTTTAAATGAGCCAATGTATTTTGGAAATGTCTGACTCAGAATGTGCGGTGGCAAATGTGGCTTCTTTCCCTTCATTGGTTGCATCTTTCATAGAACAGAGCCTTACTTTTTATGAAAAGCAGGCATATTGCAGGGTTTCTGTTGTGTGTTTTCAATAAGACATTTCAAGGATGGTCTGCTGAGAAAGTTTTAGCTGAGCACTTCCTATGAGCACAGGATTATGTGAAGATACACAAGAAACACAAAATGTGGCCCCACTTAGAGGGCCCTGTGATGTTTCACCTGCAGCTTGATGGGGATCAGGTCCTGGTGCACCCAAAGCTGCCTCTGCAGAGAGAGCTCACCTGAGAGCACCTAATTTGGGGATCCTGTGTTAGTCAGAGTTCTCCAGAGAAACATAACCAATAAGAGGTAGGTAGATAGATACCTAGATGATATAAAGAGATTTGTCATGAGGGTTTGGCTCATGTCATTTTGGAGACTGAGAAGACTCATGATCTCCAGATCAGGAAACCCAGAAAAACCAGTGGTATCATTCCAGTCCAAACCCTAAGGCCTGAAACCTGAGGGAGCCAGCAGAGTATGTCCCACTTTGAGTCTGAAGGACTGAAAACTAAGAAAGTTCATGTCCAAGGGTGGGAGAAGATGGATCTCCCAGCTCAAGCAGAGAGCTAATTCACCCTCCCTCCATTTTTTTGTACTGATCCCACTCTCAAGCAACTGGACAATGCCCATCCACTTTGGTGAAGGGATCTTTTCTGTCTATACATTCAAATGCCAATCTCTCTCAGAAACACCCTCCAGACACATCCAGAAATAATGTTTTACCCAATATCTGGGCAACCCTTAGCCCAGTCAAGCTGACATATAAAATTAACCATCACAGGTCCTATGCTCCTGAGTCCCCAAGTCAAGGACAGCTTGATAAGTCAAGGAAATATTTCCTTTCAGGTAAATAGAGAAATGCAATCCAGACAGCACTCCCTAACTATTAGCTGCATATTAATCTTTGGGGACTAATATCATAACATAATTAGGATAGCAGTGCTTCCAGCTTAATTGAAAATGCGGCATCTGAGGGGCAGTTAATGAGAAATGCAAGGTTTGATGATTCAGAACTGCTGAGATTTAGTGGTTTAGTGGGTGTAGCGAGTAAGTGTTGGACTTATTTCCCTTTGCTGTTCTCTTTGTACATCTGGACAGGAAGGGTCTGAAAGGAGTTACTAACAGTATGTATGGTTAGAGAACTTTGATTATCTGAAAGTCCCTTAGCTATTTGGAACACGGCAGAGAGCCAGCCAAGCAGGAAACGAAAAAAGCCTCTGAGCCGACAAAACACATTTCAATTTGGCTGTGCACCACAGTCTTTTTAGACACTCTTGATAAGAAATCCTCTCCACCCACACTCGCAACCTATTTGTTTATGCTTACTTTATACTGGAGTTTAATAAGCCAGGTGATCTGATTTCCCAAGCATTAGCGGAATTGCAGCAATGTGTCTTGGCAGTGGTGGGTGGGGCCTCCGGGGGTGTTTGTCTTTGTACCCCACCGTTTGTTTAGTCTTCTAGTCAGTGCAGGTCTTCAAGGCACAGAGCATGTTGTGGGCTCAGGGGAGATAAAGACACACACAAAAAATCTATGCTCTTAAGGAGCTTACAGTTTTGGGGCAGGCGGATGTTGTCTCAGTCAAGGTTCTTAGTTTCAGACAACAGAATCTATTCTGGCTGGTTTAAACAGAAAAGGATTTCATACAGGATATTAGGTGGCCTGCAAACTTTTCAGGAATGCCAAGGACCCAAGCTTGGATGCCACAGAGCCAGAGAAGTACCCTGCATGTCACAGGGCTGTTAGACTCCCCTTTCTCCCGCTGCTTGGAATGCAAAACTCTAATAGCTAGACAGTAAAACCTATGCCACAGCTGTCCAGATAAGTATACGCCCCCACCACTGTGCTTGCAGGAAGATCCCATGCACCTGAGCATAGTCACTACCCCTGTGGGAACATTTGCCCTCCATAATCCTGTGGGTATATTTGCTTGGTTGAACCTGCATCTTGCCACAAGGGACCCGGAATGTTGTTTCCAGCTGCCTAGCCTCTGGGGGACAGAAAGACACACAGGGTGGAGGGCACGGGGAATGGAGTGGGTGTTGAGAGGCTGGTATTTGGTATCTGCTACAGATGTGGTCTCATGAGCCAAGACCTGCTGTTGAGCTGTGTTCCAAGGGCTAGCTCATGTCCGACATGAACACAGCAAAGTGAACACGAAGTGATCCCCGAGTGCTGACAGTCAAGGAACAGATCCCAGCATGGGGAGAGGGAAGTGTGGAACTTCAAAGACACAAGGTGATGCCGGGGACATTTCATTGGGAGCAAATCAACCTACAGAATGAGGGAATCAAGAAGGGCACCAGCATAACAGAGCTGAGTGACAGTAGCTGTGGCCGTAGAAGGAAGTTTCCATTAGATGGCAGGACCATCTCTAAAAGGCTTCTGAAGGATTCCACAGATCATCATGTGTGTTTTCCCCTTGCAATTTGTGCTCCAGGACTGAGATGTAGAAATCTGGGGACATGTGCACTCCATGTTATTATTTATCACGTGCCTCTGTTCCATATGATATTGCTTGTGGCAGCATCTGAGCCCTGACTCTCACTCCTGGAATGAGTACCATGCAAGCAGGGACCATGAACCCCACATACCCTTCCTGCAGAGACAACTCACCCAAAACAGAATCACAGACACTTTCGGGAGACTGGCCTGTTGCTTACAGAGTGGTGGCAGCTTCTTTTTTGCCTACTGTAGGAATGTAGTGAGAGAAGAGGTTGGACCTCAGGCATGAGAGGTCAGAGGAATTGGTCTAAACAGGTTCAGCTAAAAATTTTAAAAAGGTATATGCCCTAATTCTTCTCCAGAGACTTCAGATAAATCTCTGAAAGCTAAAAGAAAGTACTTGGAGGGGACCTGCAGGGGAGAGTATCCATGATAAGAAAAAGCAGTTTCCACAGAGTCACAGATCAATGGTCACTTTTTGAACACGGCAAGCCTGATGTATTCTTATGTATTTGTATTTCTATTTGAAGTCCTTTATTGCTATATTTCTGTCTATATAGAGGCTGGCACTAAGACTTGCTTTTCTTATCCCCTGATCCAGCTTTCTGTTCCCTTTTCTCTGCCTTCCCAAACCTTCCTGTCCTGAGTTTCATCTGGTCAATCATACACAAGATTATTACCATAATGCTGGCTATTATCATTAGTGTTATTGCTATGTTCTCAACTTCTCTGTCTTGAGTACCCGCCAAGTGTCCAGCCACATGATTAGGGAAAAGAGCTGGAACTTTGTGTGTGCCAGGTCTTAACCCTCACTGTGTACTCTACAGTGGGGCCACCCTATCTTTGGGAATTTTATTGGAATGCTCGTCAGGGAAACTTCTGATGGGATTTTCAGTCTTTTCCTCTTTGTACAAGGACAAGTCACTGAGCCCAGTGCCAGATATTTGGTTTCTGGAAAGTTTAATGCTTCAGTAGGCATTTCCTTCTTACCTTGCCAGTCCCCCCAGTCAGCTGCCCTATATCCAGGGAAAAAACCCACCACTGTCTGCTCCCTCAGCAAGGATATAGGAAAAGGCTGCATGGGTGCACTGTTTCTTTTCCTAAGGGAAGCACCAGCATTGGGAAATAAACCCACCTCCATTCCCACATAGCAATTATGTGCACAATTACATTTCCAGCAGGTGTCACTTAAAAGGGTGAAACCCATTAAGTGTTCAAATGAGAAAGCAGAAATGCACCCCTGAGAACTCACAGGAAAGCCACTCTCTGCAGAGGCAGAGAAAGCAAATATGGGGACCTTTCCTGAGTATTTCCATGCTTCCCCATGCCTTCCCAGAAGTGATCTCATCCCAGCCTGAGGGCAGCCCTTGGTGCATAGGTTAAGGACCCATCTTGAGCTAATGGAGAAATTGAGTTGAGCTTCATGCAGGGAATTGCCCGAGGCCTCTTAGCCAGGAAGAAGGGATGGAAGATGTGCACTCCCATACAGGGAATGCAAGGGTAGAGCATTCATCATCTCATTCTAAGTCCATAGGGGACCAAACCTTCTCGTGGCCTTTTCTCTAGCTTTCGGGGTGCCCAGTACCAGATGACAAGTACCAGATGACAAGTACCTGGCTGGCTTTATAGTAATTTTCTCTCTGTTGCTCACATGATGAATGGAATGCTCAGAGGCAAAGACCATCGGGAAGAAAGTGCCAGGCATATGCAACCTTATTTAAATGAACATTTATAGTGGAAAGTGCTTTTTATTGCCCTCATTTTGCAGATAAGGATACAAAATCTCAAAGAAGTGAAGGGCCTCATCCAAGGCTACTTGACTGTTGAGTAGCAAATCACATAATTGACCCCAGCTTTGCCTGACTCCGAGCTCAGTGCTCTTTGCATCCCATTGAACAACCTCCCTTGGGATCCAGCACACTGCAGAGGTAACTGCATGCTTCTCTAGTGATGCCACATGAGATGCCACTCTTCAGAACAGCCATATTGAAAGAGCTCCCTTCCTTCTTGTGCATCAAAAGGTCTGAGGACCTGGCTGAGTTAGAAGAGCCTTCTGCTATTGCGAGTAGTGCCTCAGTGAACATAGAGTGTGGGTATCTTTTTTATATATTGACTTCTTTTCCTTTGGGTAGATCCCTAGTTGTGGGATGACTGGGTCAAATGATAATTCAATTTTTAGTTCTTTGAGAAATCTCTAAACTATTTTCCATAGGGGATGAACTAGCTCGCAATCCCACCAACAGTGGACGAGCGTTCTCTTTTCTCCACAACCACACCACATCTATTGTTTTTGAGCTTTCTAATAATAGCCATTCTGACGTTGTGAGGTAATGAGGTAACATCTCATTGTGGTTTTAATTTGCATTTCTCTGATGATTAGTGATGTTGAACATTTTTTCATAAGTTTGTTGGCTAATTGTATGTCTTCTTTTGAGAAGTGTCTATTCATGTCCTTTGCCCATTTTTTGATGGGGAATGGACCACCTGAGATCCAATCCCCATTGCTATACAATATGTTCATGTAACGAACATGTCTGTGTACCTCTTGAGTCTAAAATACAGTTAGAAAAAAAAGAAGCTTCTGTTGGCTCGAATCATGTGAACCCTGTCTTTGGGCCATCCTAACCAAGGTTTGCCCACTAAAGTCTCATGAAAGACCACATGGAGGTGGGTATCAGCATGTGCTGAAACTCTGCCAGCCCACAGACCTGCTTTCGTGTTGGTAAAGCCTCCCTCACCTTCTCCTTTCCCCACTCACACTCCCACCAGTATGGAGTGACACATCTGGGCTCCTGCCTTGCCTAAATGCATCGTGCTCAGCTCCATATGGCAGCTAGGGGTCAGCTCCCTGCACCCTCCCCCCACCTCAGCCTTTCTATGCCATCACTTATCTGGTTCTGGCTACCATTGTCACTAGAATCCCTTGGACTCTTCCCAAGCCCCTGCCTCCTGCTCAACTGAGACCTCTTGGCCCCAGCCTCTTCCCTGGTCTTCTTCACAACTCCCTTTCTGCTTCCTAAATGTCAAACATTTATTTTATTCACCTGGCCAGCCACGTAACCTTCCATCTGTCCAATAAATGTTTACTGAATATGTGAGTATTTGCTATATGTCAGGGTCCATGCTGGACTTGAGATGCAAAGTCAGATAAAAAATGGTTCAGCCTGCAGTGGTGGAGAGAGATAAGTAACTAAATAATGTTGCAGGTGAAGGGACCCAAAGTCATTGTGTCTCTCAGTCTGGATCTTTGCAGAGGCTTCTAGAGAAGCTGGCATGGGGTCAGGACAACTGTGCGCCTACGGAGGCTTGACCCTGCATTGTCCATTTAGGCAACAACCAAAACCTGACAAGGTTAGAGGTTAGAGGAAAGGGTAGGTGCTGGGAGGACAGAGGCAGAATCACACAGTGCCCTATTCTGAGGGTCTGGAATTTCATCCTGTTGGCAGTGGCACACCTGGATAGTTTTAATCAGAGGAGTGCCATGGGCAGGAGTTCTTCACCACCCTACTCTCCTGACCTCACCTGGGTTTCCTGGTGCGCTTTGGTCTGTGTTCCAACCTCCTGCCAGACCACTGATTTGGCTCGTTTTCTGACTGACTCAAGATCTACCTCAGCAATACTGATTCTCCCAGACATTTCTCACCCGTAAGAATTCTGACTCACATTTGGAGCAACTCCTTTTGATTATCTCCCCATTCCTGGCATAATGTGTCTTGAATGCTAGCACAATTCCCCAGGCTCATGCCTGTGGGGTGTATGGGTAGTGAATTGTTTCAGGATGCACTCAGCAACTCCTTCCTCACTACATTCGCCCATCACTCTGGAGTGACTGGTAGGGCAGATCACAACCAGGCCACCTGCCACTTCCTGCTTTTTTAATCATCTGCCAGAGAGATGGAAAATCCACTCACAGTCACTGCTGGATGTAGATGGAATCAGCACATGTAAGTAAGTAAGAAAGTAAGAAAATGGAGGTGCCCAGGTGTGGGCCACCCAGGTAGGATTTATGCTCCGAAAGATTCTTTCCCTGCGTGCACTGTTGGCACCACCTGGCCCCTTCTTCGGGCCTCCTGTTGGCCTCTGCACTACCTGAACCTGGATCTGATCCAGATGCCACCCCTTTGGCTGCCAGTCACCTGCAATGTTAGTCACGTTTCTCTCTCCAGCACTGCAGACTGGGCCAGACCTCCACCAACTTCTCTTCAGGGCCCCATTCATGTTACTGTCTCTACAGAAAGCATGACCCAGAGCCCCCAAGAACGGGGTTGGAGCCCTTGGCCCTGTGACCTTGGGCAGGTAACTGCCCCTCTCCGGAGTATTGGTTTTCACATTCAGTTGCACTCAGGGCTAATGTTCCCTACCTAACTTAGATCTCAGAGTTGGGTGAGTCAAATGAGTTAGCAGATGTGAAGATCTGCCATTGTCACAACTGCCCTGGGAGTAGGCATCATGATCCCTATTTTACAGATAAGGAGTTAGGAAACTTAGAGATGTTACATAACTTGCCCAAAATTGCACAGCCAGAAAGTGGATGTCCTGGGTAGAAGCCCCCTGCAGCTGGGGATCCTGATTTTTTTAATCTAGTATACCAGGCCATGAGTTGTGGCTGGTATACAGCAGTTGATAAATGAGTGCTCTTCAGTGACTGCCTCCAAAACATTGTGATCTTTCTTCTGTATCTCAGCCCTTTATTTATTTTTTCAATGGTCACTAATTTAGGTACAGTAAATCCCCTCTGTATGTATGAGTTCCATTCAGAGAGCACATTCATAAGCCCAATTTGTTCATAAGTCCAGCAAAGTTAGCCTAGGTACCCAACTAACACCATCAGTTATATAGTACCAGCTACATCACTGCTGCTTTTATACCTGCTTCCAGACATCCTGGTCTTGAAATAAAGATACTGTACTCTATTCAGTACTCTGCAGTAAAGTGCACAAAAACACAGCCTCTTATAAAGGATGCACACACATGACAATATACCTCAGATGCATGAGCTAACTTATGTGACTGGACTTGTGAATGCACATTCGCATCTTTGAAAGTTCACAACTTGAAGGTTCATATGTAGGGGACGCACTATATAATGGTATTTTATTTTTTGCTCTAATTTGTATTTCTTTGATTACTAGAGAAACTAAACATTTTTTCCATGTGTGTATTCATTTAATATACTTGCTGTATAGCTCGCCTGTGACTGTTTCTAATTTATTTGCTAGGGTCCTGAATTTTTTTCCCTCATCAATTTTTACTGGATCTTTATTGAATGGATATTAACCCTCTTCTATCTCCATGTTGCAAATATTTTTCCGGTTAGATGTATTTTTTAACTTTATTTTATTTCCTTTATGCTGTGCAAAATTATAAAGTAAAATTAATTTTCATTCTTGTTAAGTTGTATAATTGGCATGCAAAATCCCCAGCCAAGGTTGGAAGCAGGTTTCCCCGGGCAACACATACCTCTTCCCCACCCCAATGGGCCCAGTGGGCTGAAATAAGCATCAAAGGCAGACTTGAAGGGTAACCCTCAGCCCAAAGGCTCTTGCAAGGCAGCCAGAAAACAAATCCTTTGTACTATAAACATGTGGTTGGTTTATATGTGTCTATTACTGCACACACTTGATTTTGATCTTAGTTAAAAGGCCCAGTGACTTGTCTTTACGTCTCTACGTGGTAGCACCCATCTTCCTGCCCACTGCCTGTCTCTGCTGTCATTGGCCAAATGTCACAAGGCTCAGAAGTGAAGACTGGGTTCCTTGCTGCTAGTGACAACAAAAAAGGTTTAGATTGGGCTTTACTTTCATAAAGTACTTTACTATCCATTATTCAACAAGTCTTTACAAGAACCTTTTAGCAGTGTTACAGGTATTAATATTGTTTACATTGTCCTGCAAAGGAACTGAGGCTCAGAGTGATTGTCCACTCTAGTCACAGGCAGAGGCTGGAGCCCTCTCCTTGGGTGTCAGAGCTGCTAGTGGTTGTCTCTTACCAAATGACTTCCTGGGGATAGTTCTCAATCACTCGTAACAGAGCAGAGACAGTGTTTGGGTCAGAAATCCAGCTCTAGAAAGAGAAGGGCCTTACTACTGCTTAGAAGCTCTTAGATTTTAAACTTCTGGAGAAGATCTTGCATATACACTGTATGTTCCTTTGAGTCACAAAAAGTGCTCCTCTCAGAAATTGTGGGGTGATGCCCAGAAAGAAGGAGCAGTGGCTAATAATGACCAGCATGTCCTGAAATGGTCCGCAAGGCATGGCTTAAATGCCAGCTTCTCTATCAAGCCTTCCCTCATTAAACAGGATCTGGATCTGGTCCTTCTGTTCCTCCTGATTCATAGTCTACCTCAGGAAACAGAGGCATATCCAAACAACTATGAAGAATATAGGACCAGCCTGGGCAACACAGCAAGACTCTGTCTCTGCAAAAGATTTTTTAAAATTATATTATAGACATGGTGGCGCATGCCTGTAGTCCCAGCTACTTGAGAGGCCAAGGCAGAAGGGTTAGGTCACACCACTGCACTCCAGTCTAGGCAACAGAGTAAAGCCCTATCTCCAAAAAAAAGAAGAAGAAGAAGAAAGAAGAAGGAAAACAGAAGACGGAAGAAGAAGGAGAAGGAGAAGAAAAAGAAGAAGAAAAAGAAAAGAAATGGTCCAGAAGTATCATCCATTCATTCAACAAATAATAATTGAGTGTCTACCAATGTAGCTACAAGCACAACAGACCCATATAACACCACATGCTGAAGGGTCTTAGGTTGGTAAGTAGAGTGGTCAGGAATGGACAGGAATGTGCAGTGTTGCACAGAGAAGACGGATCAATTCTCTTTAAAATGGTGGATCAGAGAAGTCTCCCAAGAGGAGGCTTTTGTGTGTGCTAGGCTCTGACTTCTAAGTGGAATTTTCAGGTAGTCAAGGGGCATGATGGTGTTTTTGGCAGAGGAAACAGCAAAAGCATAGATTTGAAGATATGAAGGGGTGTGAGCATGTTAGGGACACTGCAAACGAGTCTGAGGGAAAATCCAGGACTTGATGCTAGAAAGGTCAATTGTGGCCAGACTGGGACTTTGTGGCCTCCAGGGGGCAAGGATAGCAGTGATTGTGTAGATGCTGCCATAACCACAGAACATGTCTGTCATGGCTGCTGCCTGACATTACCAGTGACCCCAGTGGGATTATAGGTGTGGATTTTATAACCAAGATTCAGCTAAAAACATAAGAGACACTTCCTCCCAATAGTTCATATTCCCAGTCTTACATGAAAAATATTAGGCAAATTCCAGGAGTGGAGCATCCTACAAAAACCTTCCCAGCATTTTTCCAGACTGCCAAGGTTATCAAAAACAAGGAAAAATCATCATAGCCACAAGGAGCCTAAGGACACACAATCACAAATGTAATGTAGTACTCTACATGGGATTCTGGGACAGAAAAAGGCATTAGGTAAAAACTAAGGACATCTGAATCAATAAACTATGTACTTTCATTAATAATAATGGAGTCATATTGGTTTATTATTTGTAACAAGTGAACCATTAAAATATGAACCACTAATATAAAGGTGAGCGAAACTGGGTGCAGGGTGTAGCAGGACTTTCTGTACTAACACTGATTTTCAGTATATCTATAACTGGTCTAAATTTTATGTGAAATATGAGATATTATAACAAAAAAGAAAGTGAGGGAACATTTGTAACCTCCACATTTTCTTGGTTTTCCTGTCTATGGAATGCAGTCTTTCTTTTCCAGCTTAGTATCTCCCTTGACAAATGTTTTCGGCTTCACTGAGGTAGGAACAAGCACGTGTGTCTGTGTGGGTGGGCACGTGAGGTCTGATAAGGTAGGTGGGGAGGCTGAAGTGGAGACCAAGTCTGTGTTGAGTCTCTCTGCATTGGTTTCCTCTCTGGAACCAATAGGTGTTTCCTGGGAGGTGAGGCATGTGGCAGTTCGTTAACAGCCCTGCTGTTCCACACCTGGTGGTCCTTTCAGTTCCTGTGGGGGACATTGGTCAGGAACACTTGGGTCTGTCAATAAAAGGCCACCTGTGACAAAGACTTCAGCGGAAGCAAAAAGCAAATGTGTTGTAGACCCTAAAGCCCCCTGCTCTGACAGTGGAAGCTGACCTCTGCTGGGAACCTGCCTCTCACCCAAGGGGCTTGCAAATTGTTGTCCCTTCATTTCTAGGGGGCATTATTTTACTTTTGTCTGATTTTGCTCCCAAACTGTGCCTGTCTGTTCTTAGATACTTTCTTTTTTTCAAACCAAATTCTTCCTTGCTAACAAAGGATGGCCTGTCTCTCAGTAGTCAGTCAAGTGATCTTCCACTGTATTCCTGTCCCCATCCTCTCTCAATAAAGAATGACTTTCCCCACCCCTCTGCACTGGAAGGACCAACGCTAACCCTTTACAGTTAGAGGTGCCCACGCCGACAAGACCCACACAAGCTGCATCTCATTAAATTGAAAATGGCGGCCAGGCTCAGTGGCTCAGCCTGTAATCCCAGCACTTTGGAACATCCAGGCAAGCGGATTGCCTGAGCCCGCAGGTTCAAAACCAACCCAGGCAACTTGGCATGACCTTATGTCTACAATAAATAAAAAATTAGCCAGGCATGATAGCATGCACTTGTAGTTCTAGCTACTTGGAAGGCTGAAGCGGAAGGATCACTGGAGCCCAGCAGGTCAACGCTGGGGTGGCCATGAGCGTGCCACTGCACTCGAGCCTGGGCAGCAGAGTGAGACTCCAACTCAAAAAAAAAATATTGTAAATGTCTCACAGATCTACTGAGAGATGTCTTTCTTGGTCTGTCTAGGTTTTATTAAACTCCTAGCTTTCCTGCAGTGCCTCAAAACACTCTCACCTGCCAAAGGCTTCTGAAGTTTCACATGCAAGCTCCTTGGCATTCACTGAATTCATGATTGGCCTTTCCCACATTAGGTGATCAACTGACAGTAAGGATGTCATGTTTAATCTGGCTAGACTTATTGGGGGGCAAAAAGGTAGCAAAGACTATGTGTTCCTAGCCCCCTCCCTCCAGG
The DNA here is from genome assembly GCF_000164805.1 of Carlito syrichta. NCBI lineage: Eukaryota > Metazoa > Chordata > Mammalia > Primates > Tarsiidae > Carlito > Carlito syrichta. Next base: position 229,728 of record NW_007064645.1, read on the forward strand.
GCTGCCTCCCCAACCTCCTAGGGATCCCACGTATCACTTCTTCTCTGTTGGACATGACTGCAGTGGCCACTGCGGTCATGGGTTCTCTATCCCAGTCAAGCACAGCAAGTCTTTGTGCATCCACCACATCAGATGCTAAGGAATGGCACTTCCACCTGCATATTCTTGCTCAGCTCCTGTACCAGTCAGAGTCCAGGCGGGAAAACAGAAACTACTCTAGGTTCTTCAACAGAGGGAATTGAATGTAGAGAACTGGTCACTCCGTTGATGAAATAGCTAAGAAGAAAACAGTATGTGTTTCAGCCTAGAAACCAGCAGCAACAGGGAGCCACCATCACCCATAGGCTGGAGGGACGATGAGAAAAGGTGACATCTCCAGATCCCAGAACCTGGGACTATCTAACAGGAGCTAGAGCCATGATGCAGGGTGACTGCCAGGACCTAAAGCATCAAAGGTTATGTGGTCACTGCCCAGGATGTTGTCTAAAACAAAGTGAGTGAGTTAATGGAGAGAGAGAGAGAGAGACACCCTGGCCACCCTCTTCTCACCTTCAGTCTCCTGCCAGGGTCTTTCCTTAGCCAAACCTGTCCCAAGGCCAGTGTGCCTGGGACCCTGAAGAGTGTCATTCCCTGCAGGGCAGTGCAGGGCAGGGCAGCATGGGCCGTGGATCTGGGAGCGAACAGACAAATGCCTGGCACAGCGTCCATTCAGTCTTCCCACGCCCAATCCCTTTCTTTGTTCAAAGCTGCATTGGCCAGCACCTGTTCCAGAAAGCTCCTGCTCTTTTCTAGTTTCCCTGATCAAAACAACTGGCAGGTTCATAAAGGACTTACGTTTTTATATAATTTCCTGGATAGAATAAATGACGGCAAATCAAGATCCTCCCTTACTTTGGGGAGGGGGTGGTGAACTCCATCACACTCTGCAATCATCAAATCTTGCTCACATGCTTAATTGCTGGACCTAGCCCTTTGGAGAAGAGCAGTGCTTCTTTTCCTTTGTAAGGTCTTCAAGTCATAAGGTGGCAGCCCCAGAGGCTCGACTACACCTTGAACAAAATTATCTTCTACTCTACAAGACCCTAGTCCACACCCCACTGCCTAGCCACGTTCTGCCAAAAAGTGCCCGTGTTCAGTGGTTGTTCCAGGGGGGCTGGTGAGTTGCTTTCGGAGGCCTTCAGCACTTGTCTGAGATGGTTAATCAGTCCCAGCTTGCCTTCTCTCCGGTTGCCTTTCTCTTCCTCTGCTAACTGAGCACCCTTGCTGCTGGCCTGGGAGCCCTGGACAGAAGCAAATGTGGAAAGAAAAAGTCCAAGGACAGAGCAGAAGAAACAAAGGTCTCTAAGATTGTGCAGCCAAGAAAATAGCATAAAACACAACAAGGGATTTGGCTGGGCTTTCTTGTTTTGTTTTGGAGCATTTCAAGAGGCCAGGCATGCAGTTGTGTTTGGATTGGGAAGAAAGGCATAACTATGCAGAAGAAAATCCTTTTCAGATTTTTATTCTGGCTGTACTGGATTAAAGAAAACACCAAGAGTATTAAACCATGTGAATATATGAAGGCTGTCACAGCCAGGCAGGAGGGACCCTGCCTCTGTCTTCCTACAACATGTCTGGACAGCGTCTGGAAGCAGGGGTCTCGCTTGTCTACCAGGCACCAGTCTTGGAGCCATTCACATTACCCTTTTCTTGACTTTATGGACAGTGATAATTATCAAATATGAATAACTGCATTTGTTAAGATTGTTCATTTGAAGTGATAGAAACCCCCAAACCATGATATTCAAACAGAGGGACTTACCACCATCTCATAGAATCCAGGAAGGTGTTGAACCCTCCAGTCAGAGGACAGGCAGAGATGCAGTACAATTGCTAGTGGAACTTGAATTCTGATTAGATTTGTCATGCCGCTTTCTGCTGCTTTAGTCTGCTTTTCTTAGGTGAGTGGCTTCCTTCTCTCACCACAGACCTTCTTTCCCTTCTCTGTGGGTTTCCTAGGGCTGACATAACGAGGTACCACAAACTGAACGGCTTAAACAACAGAAACGTATTTACTGTCTCCCAGTTTTAAAGGCTTCAGGTCTGGGATCAAGGTGTCAGCAGAGCTGGGCTCCCTCTGAAGATTCTAGGGAAGGATTTGTCGAGACCTCTTTCCTGGCTTCTGGAAGTTCCTTGGCTTGAGACGGCATAACTCCAGTCTTCTCATGGCCTTCTCCCTGTGTGCACATCTGTCTCTGTGGTCCAATTTTTCCATTTTTGTAAGGAGTCATGTTGGATTGGGTCCCACCCCAGTGACTTCACTTTAACCTGGTTGCCTCTATAAATACCTATTTCCAAATAAGACCCCATTCTACAGTATGGGGCGGGGGTTGGACTCCTGCATATCTTCTTTAGGGGACATAATTCAACCCATAACACCCACATGGTCAATGATTCTCAGTTTTTAAATCTTACATTTTCCACTTCTTGACACTATGCTCTCTTTTCACTTCCTGTTTTTAAAAATCCCAGGGAGGAATTCTAATGGGTCCGTCTTTGGTCAGGTTCAGGTCTCCTCCAGGGAAGTCAGGGGTCCAGAACTATGACTAAACCAGTTTTGTTAAGATGCCCGGCCCTGAACCAATCAATGGTAGCCGGGGGCCAGGATACTTTAAGACTGTGACAGTTCATAGGACCCATGTGTCTGACAGATAGCCTAATTAATGACGGGGACAAATCATTCCCCCAAATCATAGTGGTTTTACAACAGGGGTTCATTGTCTTGCAGCCCACATCCTCTGTGGTTAGTAGAGATGGTGGAAAGGGAGTGTTTGTTCTCATTGTGGTTGACCAAACCATCCCAACTTTGTCAAAAAAGTGTTCTAGAGGGTCTAACATTGGCGACTAAGTCTTCCAATGGTACACTTCTGTTCACAACTCACAGACCACAGTTACTGACCTGGTCCTATCAGTATGGGCCTGGAAAGAGAACCAGAAATAATTGACACACAGCACTGATGACTCTCACAACCATATTGGGGGAGCAGTGAAAAGGCGTTCCCAGGAGAAGAGAGATTTTTCACTAGAATAAGGTGAGGGGCTGCATAGGTGATCTAGTGAACAAGTGCTACAGGGTGTCCCAGGCCAAGGGGTGACCAATGGAAGACAGTGGGGTGTTAAAAATACTTTGGTCTAGCTACAGCATAGAAAGATCTTAGGTGAGAGTGACCATGGCCTAGACTGGAAACGTGGTCAGACTGGACAGTGAAGAGAAGTTATTGCTCATGGAAGGAGTTTGAATTTTGTCCCAATGCCAACGAGTAGGAATAAGGGCTTCAAACCAAGAAGAGCAGGATCTAGTTTGCATTTTAGAAAAAGCACTGGCTATATAATAATAAGCAAGAATCAATCAGAAAGTATGAGACCTAGGCAGAAGTCAGGTTACCCCTGGGACTTAGCGGGAGAATCAACTAACCTGGTGACTCTGGCGAGGGTATGCGGTTTGGTTTGCTGGGCACAACAGAGATGGCTCCATGAAAATGTTGGCAACTGCATTGGCTTCTGAAGGATAGACCAGTGAGGGTCTGGTGGCCATGGAAGGAAGGGAGGCTTTGCCAGCTGAGGACACAGCTGAGCAGAGCTCTGGAGACCTGGAGCAGAGCCCCTTCAGTGCCTGAGAACTTGAATTTTATGCATGCCCAACGCTTTCAAGTCCCAGAATTTTTGATGGCGTAATTGAAAAGCTTAACGGTAGACTTCCCCTGCCAGTGCCTCCTGTTTATTCATTCTTATAGACGGAGTTCTTACACATCTCATCAACACATGACCTTTCTTTGGTGGCAGCTCAGTGTCCTTGGTCTTGTGCACATGACTCACCCTCCCCCCACTGCCTGCCACCTGACATCTAACTGACATCCCTGCCATAGCACAGCTTCTCAGGCATGTCCAACAGAAAGCTACCCATGGTTCAGATTTGGCAGCGTATCTGTGAAGGATTCTTGGCCACAGTTTGCCATGGCCAACATGAGGAACCACTGGTGTGTCCAGACAGGAAGACCCACAAGAGAGAATATCAAGTGGAATCCAGGCCAGAAAGTGGCAAATGAGCTCTTCCCAGCTTCCCTACACTAGCAGAGGCAAACACACATTTCCTCCACAGGATGTGTCCAGAGTCGACTGGCTCAACCCACAGAAGACTCATAAAAAACACTTTTTCAGGTCTTCATGAATGAGGACTCCCAGCTAAAAAATCATAGGAAGATTGAATAAAACCATCTGCTGCCTTGATTTCCCTTGCGTGTGTTAAAAATATGCACTGTTGGGCTCAGAGCTGGTCTTCAACATTCGGGGTAGAGAGAAGGCAAGGGGGGCATTAATGTGAACATGTGTAGGGATTTCCACCTGGATCAGAGCATCTAGAGCAGGACATTCCAGATTTTTCCATTCCTTCAGCATGCTCTCTGAAGCAAATGCTGTTCTGTATATGCAATTGAGTTTCTAGGTGAGTCCATGTGTGGGTGTGTATTTTTTTTTCTCTTTAATCTGAAAATTTATCTTTGAGTCCAAAAGCAGCAGCTGCAGCTGCCATAATTAAAATGAAATAACCTGCTGCTTCCTTCGGTCTTTAGAAAGAAAGGCTTTTTAAAAAATCCATATTCTATATGGACTCGAGGAATGTGGTGATTTTCTTTTCTCTCCTTCTTTACTTGCAACAAGTTTTATGGCTTTGCTTTTCTCTGGAATCAGAAGAGAAGGGAATTAACCTTTACCAAACATTCATTTTGACCCCAGTCATTATGCCGAGTCATTCCAACTTCACAGCTAGGATGTGAATCCAGTTTTGTTGTTTCATTTTTCCCCCTTTGCCATGCCCCCTCCCAGTATTTGATGAGTCCCAGCTCTCTCAACCAGGTCTGATTCTGTCCAGAGACCTGGGGAGATCGGCATTATTAAGATGTTATTGAAGACATTGGAACATATAATTGGTTTGGATTAAAAACCAAAGCTCTTAGTAAAGTAGCAAGGTGAAGTATTTTGCACTAATGATTTACATGGTAATAAGATGGTTTTTGGAAGATTGGATGTACTCTTGAAGGTGTTGCTTAAAGTCACTCTTCAAACCAGGCTGGGAATATAAAAATCCTAGAACTGCAGACTCTGGAGTTTGTTTAGACCTCAAAATAAGGTCGCTAAGGAAGAAACAGACAATACTGTGTTCTGGTAATTAAAGATGTAGCAGTCACTGTCTTCAAGGTGCTCCCCAAGTCTGATAGAAGAGAAGGACATAAAGACAAGTAATTATAAGACACTGGTCATAAGAGGTAGCTCGAAAGTATGAACTTGTTGTCGTTTCAGTATTTCTCGAAAAACTCCATTTATTCTACTGTTAAGTTTGTGAGGAGGAGGGCAGCCTCGCCGAGAAAGCAATGTCCAGAGTGTTGAACATAAAAGACAAGAAGAAATGATTATACAGCATTATGTGTGTACTGAAGGCCTGGGACTTATCCTCTCTAATCCATTATTTTCATTCTCATTTAATCATAAGGAAGCTTAAGAAGCTAAGGGGTTTGGCCAATGCCAAGTAGCTGGTGACTGGGTGAGGTGTGACTCAGACCCTCTCTGCCTGCCTCCAAAATCCCGGCTCTTGCCACAGGCTGGGCTTCTTTTTAGAATACCTGCCCCCTTGACCATCGAGCATATAGCACAGCTGCCTTGTGTCCATGTTTAGAATGAGGCAATTTTTTCCTTCCTTAAAGTTTTCATAGCAGACATCTTGATAGGAGTGAATCACAAGCATCATCCAAGGCTGCAGGTGCTGTGATACAGCTCCAAGTCTGTGTGAAGAGTCCTCAGGGCAGTCTTCCCTAAACAGCAGGGTCAGCCGTCAGCATAGAAAGCTGAGTTTCTCACTGACATTCTTCACAGCCCCTACAGACTCCTGGGCATCCAAAAGATGTTCCTCTGGGATTCTAAATCCACAGCAGCTACCATTGCCAAGGATTAGGTTAGAAGAAAAAGACAAAAGCAAGCACTTCCTGTCAGGGAGGTGGGTGGTTTCCTGCTACCTTTGAATTTCTCTACAAGAGATTGAAGTTGGTGTTGTTTGGGACTCAACTCAAAGCATTATCTCATCTCCTTGATCTGTGGTCACTTTGGGGGTATTCAACAGAAGCAAAGGTGCTCTGCACTTAATTCCACCTGGGTCCTCCCAAAAGACAGCTCAGGAAACAATCAAGCTGCACATACCCTTGGGTGGGCAGGAGATGCAATGATAATGGGAAGACAGGTGTGTCAGGCACACAGGTCTCATGCACGCTTCGTGGCCCACCTAGAACGGAAAAGAATAGGACTTGGCTCTTGCCTCCCCTGCTTCCTCACTAGGGGATGTGGGGCAAGCAGCCTAGATCCCCCAAAGCCTGCCTTCTTTATCTGCAAGTCTGGAAGGATAAAGCTTGCCTTCTGCAGTTGTGTAGATGCTAAATGAGATCAAGGCACCTAACAGCCTGCCCCAGGCTCCGTCTCTTCCATTTCATCTTGTGCAAACCTTGCCAATCTCATTTTCCTAGAGCAGATCTCCCATGATGTCACATCTCTGCTCAACAGCCCTCGATGGCTCCCTGTTGCTCACTGAATAATGGCCATATTCCCTAGCCTGGCATTCAGGGTCCATCCCTGTCAGGTGTGATGTCCTCCACTTCCCTCAGCACTGCCCACACACGCTGCAAAGCTGAGCTGCACACGCGTCCTTTGTCAGCTTACATTCTCCTCTTGTGCCTTTCCTCCCTCATAGGAAGTGACTGCCCCATCTCCATGTCACCTCACCTAACACTGTCTGATGGAGGGCCGAACTTAAATGATACATTGTTCATTAAGGTTTCCATGATTTGTGGACCAAGGCGATCTCCATCTTCTATCCATCCACTCACTACACTCTATCTGTATCTCTCTTACAAAACTCCCAAGCTTGCTAGCTCTGTGTGGCTGTGTCTTATTTTTCTTGCCAGCCTATGAGTTTCCTGAAAGCAAGATACAATAGCCATTATTGCCTTTTTGAGATACATAAAATGATAGTCATATCCTGTGTATTGTACTGCTTATTTTTATCTTTGTGAATAGAATATGATTTATAAGAATTTTTCTAGGTTTACTTTCAAACTGTGTTTTGTTAACCCATCAAACCGTCGACCCTGGGCGTGTTCAGGAGTCTGGCGTCTGGGAGCAGAAAGGGGATACTATGTACTTGGGCAGAGCCTAGTGAAATTCCTGCCTAATAGATAGTCTTTGTTTAAAATAATGAGGATTTACAATAAAGAAGCATATTAAATGCAGATGAAGCTAACACAGTTTTACAATTAGGAGCATTTTGTTTTTAATGGGAATTACCAACAATTTCTCATCTTATAATAGATAGTCATGTTTTCTTAGCTAGAGTCCTAGATATATTCAGCAAATGGGAATTCAGGGAACTCCTAAAAAATGATTTTTGTTGTTGCTGTTGTTATTAAGATATCTAGGTGGAATATCCTTCATGCCTTATTTTTAGTCTTGTGGATATTCTGTATACAAAGGCATTTTGTAGTATTTTTAGTGTATGAGTGTGGAAGGGCAAGTACACAAATCTTTAGTCTTTGAGGACCTGTGTTCAAATTCCTTTTCTTTTTCTTGCAATGACCTGAGGCAAATGACTTAAAATCTTTGAGCCTCCCCTCACACTTCTTTTGAGTGGGACAAGATTTCCTTTATTCATTTGAAAAACCTATATTGTGTATAGATATCTCCTTAGTCCCGGAGATGCTGAGAAGAATCAAATTCATTATCATAAAATTCTAGAGGCAGAAAAGACCTCACTTGTCACCCAGTTCACAGTTTTCCTCTTTCTGATGAGAAAATTGAGACTCAGAGAAGGGAAATGATTTGCCAGATGTTGCAATGAGCAGTATAGTATGGGTACTTCTTTTGTGTGGGTACTTCTTTCCAGGTGACTCCAACACGTCATGTGATGTGTTACAGGACAGACTGGCTCATTTCGCAGAGCAAATGTCTTGGTCCATTTTCTGCTGCTATAACAGAATACCATAGACTGGGTCATTTATACAGAAAATAAATGTATTTAGTTCGTGGTTCTGGAACCTGGGACATCCAAGAGCATTGTGCCAGCATCGGGTGAGGACCTGCCTGCTGCTTTATCTCATGGCATAAAGCAGAAGGGCAAGCAGGCATGTCCAGAAGAGACAAGCACGAGGGCCTGGATCACTTTATAGCAACCCACTCTCAAGGTAACTAACCCAATCTCATAAGAAGACATTAACCCATTCATAAAGGCAGAGCCTCACAACCCAAGCATCTCCCATTAGGCCACACCTCCCAACACTGCTGCATTGAGGTATTAAGGCTTCAACATACAAACTTTTGAAGGTCAAGCTCAAACCATAGCAGCAAGACACTAAAGTTCAGAGAGGGCAAATGACTTACTTATTTGCCTGGTGAATCAGTGACAGAACTGTCTTGAGGGCCACCTGCCCTAGGCCTCAGCCCTGTACGCTATTCCCCATCTACCCCCCATCACAGAACACAGTCAATATTTTGTTCATCAAACACTCAGTTCTTACTCTGCTGCAAGTCCCATTCTGGGTGCCTGGATTGTGGAGAGATAGATCTGCAGTCCCTGCCCTTGTGCTGTAAACAATGGCTGTAAGACAAGCCTTGTATAGCACAAGTGAGATGGGAGAACAGAGGAAGGCTGCATAAGGGAAGTGTTTATATGGGATTTACAGGGTGTTCAGGATCCCGCTTACTTATCTTCATTGCTGTGGGATCAGGAGCAAGCCCCATGTACCCATAGCATGTGGTTACAATGTCTGCTGTATGTGAGAAAGGGTTGGGATATCTCACCACTTGCTCAGCTGGATCTGTGTTCTTTGCTTCAACAGAAAGGATCCTGCCCTGTCCTCCAGGATCCAATGGCCTTAGAGAGAGGGCTGCAGGGCCCCCGGACACTGCTGACTCTTAAGAAGTGCTGACATGGAGCCAGGTCAGTCCCCTTGTCTTCTCTGATTTTCGGTCATTAGCTGTAAACCTTTGACCTTGATGAGAAAAACTGTTTTGGAATCTGAAAGATGTATATTTTTTGGTTGAAGGCTTTTGCCACTCAGCAGCATAGGAAGGGAGGAGGACATACCAGAGTAAAAATGGCCTTCTTGGGAGCAGATACAGAAGACTAGTGAGTGGTAAAGGCTTCTGGAAACCAAGATGGCAGCCAATATAGTGGGAGGGCAGTGTGGCCAGGGTCAGGCGACCAGCAAGGGTGTGATAGGGATGCTGCAGCAAGGAAGTCATTTGGCAGTTCCAGGGCCATGAGGCAGCAGTGGTGATCAGGGTCATTCTGGGGTCCAGGAGATCAGGATGCAGGGCCCAGAGTCAGGTGGTTCCAACTCAAGCTGAGTTGGAGTGCAGTCAGAGGTATAGTTGGGAATGGGATACAGGGAGGTGAATGGAAGGCTGCCCAGAAGGCAGGTGGTCCAGAGGCCGGTCTAAGAACCAGGATGGAATTCTAGAATCATTTCTTCATGTTGCTGTACAGAAGAGCAATGATACAACAGTAGGAAGTCTTGGGTTGCATGGGAGAAGTGGAAGGGTATTTCAAGTTAGAGAGGGAACATGGCACAGAGAAGGGTAGAATGATACGTTGAGTCTGAGAATGAGAGAGGCTGAGGAAACCTACTGTGAACCTACTAGGTACCAAGCACTTTTTCTTATCCTGCAAGCAATCTTTCAAGGTAAAAATATGATTCTTGTTAGGCTCAGTTATGCTGCAGTAATAACTTATCTCCAAAATCCCAGTGTCTTGGCATAGCAACTGTTTATTTCTTGCTCTCACTACATATCTACCTGAAGTTGGAGGAGGGCTCTGCTCTACCTAGTGACTTAGGGACCAGACTGATGAAAGCTCTGCCATGTTATAGATGTACCAAGTAGAGTATGTACCACCATGGTCTCTGCAGCAAGGAAAAAAAAAATCACTGGAAGGTTGAGCTTGTAAATGCTTTGCTCCTGAAGTGACAAACAATCCATTGGCCAGAATTAGCCTCATCGTCCTGCCTGATTTCTAGAGTTCTGGGAAATGTGGGAAAGACATGGATACCTGAGGAGTTGTAACTTCTTCTAGATGTTATTATTTTCATGTTACAGATAAGGAATTGAGACTTAGATAAATTTGGCTGGGCACAGTGGTTCACCCTGTAATCCCAGCACTTTGGGAGGCCGAGGTGAGATGATTGCCTGAACCCAGGTGTTCAAGACCAGCCTGGGCAACTTGACAAGACCTCGTCTCTACAATAAAGCACAAAAACTACCAGGCATGGTGGCATGTGTCTGTAGTTCCCACTTCTTGGAAGGCTGAGGCAGAAGGATTGCCTGAGCCACCAGCAGGTTGAGGCTGTGGTGGCTGTGAACATCACTGCACTCCAGCCTGGGTGACAGAGTGCAACTCCGACTCAAAAAAAAGAGACTTAAATAAATTATCTTGTCAAAGGGCCAAGTACTTTAGAGTCTGGACCTTATAAAGTCTCTGATTTAGTCATGTATTTAGTTATTCACAAAAGACATATTGAAGATTTAGCATGGACCCACCACCATGTTAGGCTCTGGAAATATAACAGAAGACAAAAACAAAGGTATCCTCTGTTCATGCCCTGAAAAATATATAACTGCGAACTGAGAAAAATGCTCTGCAGTAGAGACATATGGTTCTTTGAGGAGATCTATTAAGATTTTTTTGCTTTTCATACAGAGAGGCAAAATGGGCTCATACTTACTGAGACATCGTGCCAAGGACTTGTTAATGCAGCTCATTTAACTCCCACAGCCCCAGGGGGAAGTTCTTGTGACCTTATTTTTGAGATAAGAAGACTGAGGGTCGTTCAGCATGTTAAGACAAAAGCTGAAGGTAACCTCTTCAACCCCATCCATGCTCGCTTGTAATGACGACATGAAAGTTAAAAGGGTCATTGAATTTAGTGTCTCACCCCACCCAAGCCCAAGAAGTATGATCTCCTTTTCCTCCTCTAAAGTCTTGTCTCTCCAGGCCTTTCTCACCTGGCTCCCCAACACCCTGCTGTGTGCCAGCTACATGAACACAGCTCCTGCTCTGGCAGAGGGAGCCTCTTGGCACCCAGAAACCAGCTGCTCATCTCTGTGGGTGCCACCCACGTAGCTTGGCCCAGAGCAAGGCTCATTAAACTCATCCACATTGAAGGAGGAAAGACATTTTGCAAAAGTATCAGGTAGCAGAATCTGAGTCTGGCAGGACGGGGTTGAATCTGAACCCTGACACAGGTGGATTCTTCTGTCTGGAATGTTCTGCCTTTTCACTCTAGCTCATCTCCCATCATCCCTTCCCTTGTGGTTTATACTGTATTCACACTGATCCAGTCACTTCTCCCCCTTTCTCAGGGCTTGTGACCTTCTCCTCTGTCACCACACTGGTCTGAGCACCATCTCAGACCCCAGATCTTTCCAGCAGCTCGCTCACTGGGCCTTGCTGCCACCCTAAAGGGCCCTGACACCAGCATGTTCGCTGCTCAAGGAACTATGGGAAGCTGGAGGCATGGCCATGGTGGGGCCAGGTGGAGGAGAGAGCAGGGGCCTTTCCTGACCACCCTGTGCAAAGCAATAGTCCTCCCAGGCCAGTTCCTCCTGGGTCCCTCTTCTGTTTGAACTTTTCTGCATAGCATTTACTTCTACCAGGAGCATGATATATATTATGAAATAAGTTTGTTTATTTCTGTCTTCTTCCATTAGAACATAAACTCTATGAGGGCAGGGACCTATGTTACAGTGTTCCCTGAAGTGTTCTTGTAACCGGAATGTTGGCCAGCACATGACAGGCGCTCCATAAATACAAACGAGGGAACATATGAACAAGCCATTGAATGGATTCCATACTGTTACTTGCTTACATGCTACTGTTGAAACCATCCAGCCTTGCATAAGCTGTTCCCTCCTCCCTGGAGATCTCCGCTGTCTTTCTCTCCCACCACTAGCTCCGTTTTCACGCACTCGCTCTGCCTGCCTAGGAGGGTGAAGTCCCTGCAGCACATGACACAGGCATCATCCACCCATCCACATGAGCCTGGGGATTTCCAGGGCAAAAACAGCTCTTCATCTTTGAGCCTCCAGTGCCTAGCACACGGATAGGACCCAGTTACTGTTTGTTGTCCTGAGCTGAGTGGACCAGAACACCATCTGGCGTTGCAGCCCAGAGGCCCCTTTCTCCTCCTCTGCCTGTCCTGCTCTCCAGGAAGCAGAGTCCTTGTTGCCAACTCAGCCTCCTCCTGACTGCCTGGGAGATCAGGAGGATGAGGTAAATTGGACACTAATGCCATGCAGAGAGAAAACTAAATCAGGAGGTGTTGCAAACACTGTGGAGGAGGGAGACATGATTTAAAAGAATCTCTCCAGGGTGGGAGGGGAAGAGGGAGGGAAGAGCCCTGGGGTTTGCTTCACACAGGCCAGCCTCTGACACCTACATGTAGGGCGACCTGTGAGAATGCCTTTTTTACCATCATTACCATCCCCAAGGCTGGGCTGAGCTGTCCCCCAAACCCAGTGCCCTGGTGGTGTGCACTCTCGGCACAAGAATGATTGGAGATTGGGGTTCCGGGAGGAGAGGATTGGAGCCGACTGGGGGAAGGTTTAGATGCCAGCTGAGGAGGTGGGACACTTTTTGTCATTGTCATGTAAGACGTGAGCAGCCACTGAAAGTTTTTCATAAGCGTTTCCTTGATAATATGCAAATTTATGTATACAGAGGACTATGGTCACCAACAGGCAGATAAAAGTCATCTACTACCAATTCTAATTCATTAGCAGATAAAATGATGCCAGTTGTCTAGAAGAGAGGGGGAAATAAGCAAAAGATGGAAGGAAGTGTGTTATCATCACAGCAGCCAGGTGTTATTTTCCTCCACTTTACAGATGAAAACACTGGGACTTTCTCTTTCCACTGCATCCCCGTGCCCAAGGTACCTTGCTAGTAAAAGATAGAGCTAGGATTCAAACTCAAACTCACATGAGTCTCCCCCCAAGCCCGTGACTGCTCTTTCCACTGCTCCACATGGGCTTGGCACCATTTGCTTGGTTTTGAGTGTTTACTGCTATAAATGCTCTTTATACCATTGTGTTTCTACCCTAGCTTCCAAATACAGTTTACCTCTTGGAAAGTTGAACAGGAACCCCAGTATACCTCTTGGTTTCCCCCTTTTGGAGTCTACCTAGGCAGCTTCCATGCACATAGTAGACAATCCACAGTCCCCGCTTTTGTGCTGCTTGTCATGGGAGGCATGACCACAATTAACAAGTAAACCCCAAGTTGCTATATACGAGGTACTAGTGACTTGGAAAGTACTGAGTGTCAGGTTCTGCTGGAACTGTCCAACCTGGCTGGAGATGGGAACCCAAGAAATCAAAGGGAGTAAGACAGGTGCGTTTTTCTCATGGTCTGGTTGAAAAAAAATAGCCCTAAATGGGACACCCCAGATTCTGTATAAATAGTGAATAATTGACTGGCATGGAGGCTCACGCCTATAAACCCAGTACTTTGGAACCAAGGCAGGAGGATCACTTGAGCCCAGGAGTTCAAGACCAGCCCTGGCAATATAGTGAGACCTTGTCTCTACAAAATAATAATAATAATAATAATAATAATAATAAGCCAGGCATCATGGTGCATGCCTGTAGTCACTGCTACTCTGGAGGCTGAGGTGAAAGGAACAAATGAGCCCAGGAGGTTGAGGCTGCAGTGAGCCGTTATCATGCCACTGCACTCCAGCCTGGGCAACAGAGTGAAACCCTGTCTCAAAGAATAAAAGAAAATATGGAGTAAGGCAAACAAGCCTTATGAGGCTAAGACTGTATTGTCATTACAGTGCCAATTAAGTCTGTTAGGCAAGGATAAGTAAACATTTACCTAACTCTTACTGTGGCTTAGTATCTATGCTAGGCACATCATATGTTTTGTCTTTATTGTGAAAACCTATATAATTTTGATGATATAGATATATCAAATTATATCATTGTGAAAACCTATATAATTTTGATGATATAGATATATCAAATTATATCATATATCATATATCATCAAATTATATGATATAGATATATAATTTTGATGATATAATTCTGATGATATAGAAATGTCCTTATTTCCAAGATCAAACTGAGACACAGAGAAGTGTCTTGCTCAGGGACATAGAACTGATACATGGCAACTCTAGAGTTTGAAGCCAGGTCTGTCTGTCTCGTCCTCTGAAATTGCCATCCTGCCCTCCACATAGAGAGAAAGTGCTGAGTCTGGTCCTGGCAGGATGCCATGCTCTGACTGGTGAGGCTGGAGCCGTCCTTATCAGTGCCGCAGTGGCCACTGATAACCTCATGCTGGGGTCAGGCTCTTTCTTCCCAGCCGGTGCCTGTCTTCCTAGGCTTTGTTTCCTTCCCTCCAGTCTTTGCTCAGAGAATGTGGGATGCCCACACCCCTCCCATACCCCTGCCATCTTCCAGCACCAGTGTTTGCTTAATTCATGTTCCTGGCCCAGCTGAACACATGGATAGTCTTAGGGAGGAAGAAGGAGGAGCAATTAGCCTAAGGTGAAATCAGACAGGTGCCACAGATTAAGCTTGAGACCCAAAAGTTCTCAAAAAAAAGGGACAGCGAGAACCGGGCAGCTATAGAAGCCACGTGTGGAATTCTGCCCTTCCCCAAGGCCAGTCGGGGTTGGGGTTGGCAGAGTGAGCTCAGCCACTGCTCTGGACATGGCTGCCCTTCCAAAACCCTCAGAAAGCCACTGAAAGTTTTTCACAAGCATCTTCCTGATGGTACACAAATAAGTATATACAGGGGACCGTGGTCACCAACAGGCAGATCAAAGTCATCTGCTGCTTGATATGAGGCTTGATGTCAGGCTTATTTATGTTCTCACATCCTTAGACACAATGCCTAGTTTATTTCCGAATGGGATGGTCAATGTCATTATCCTTGGTGGATTCAATGACCAAATCCTCCTAATCGTAGGACTCCCTTCCCGTTGCTATTGGCATCTGCGGTGGCACACCTGGGTACCAGTTTAGCCCAAGCCTGAGGGCCTGTCCAAGGCTGTAGGCCTCCATCACTGTGCTGCCTTGTCTTACCCACTGTGAAATGGAGTTATCTTGACATCTTTCACCTCCCACTGCTTTTGTGAACGTTCCTCTCGTGGAGAAGAGCGGTGAGTCAACAAGATGCATCGAATCCTTTGCCTCTTTGGAATCTAACCATCGTGGAAAAGCCAAGTGTGCAGAACACACTCCGGGGGTGAGAACAGACATTTGTTGAGAACCTATTAGATGTCAGCCACTGAGTCAGGCATTTCACAGTCCATTTAGCCCTCTCAAATACCCGGCCAGGTAAGCATTGTTATTTCTGATACACAGATGGGGCCGAGGAGCCTCAGAGAGGGTCAGTGACTTTAAGTCATGCAGCTGGGATGTGGGGAGAGGGCAGTCTTGAATCAAGGTCATCTTCTGCAAAGCCCACTGCTTCCCACTAGGCTGAAAATAATCACAAAAACAGCAGCAGGCAGAGCTACCATTGGCAGCATCTCACTACGTATGTGAGTTGTATTAGCTCATTTAATCCTTACAACAACCCAGTAATATTACTCCCTCTTATCATCCCCTCTTTACAATAAGGAAATCAGGCCATAGAGAAGCACTTGCAGAATGAATAATCTCCCAAAAATGGGTGTTCAGCAGGCGGGCCCTCGTGATCTGTCCCTGTTTATTCTGTATCATAAATGGCTCTTATCTAAAATAAGCAAAGGCTTTGCCCAGAGATGTACTTAATAATACTTGGCAATTGATCATTGACTTCATAATGTTCTTGCTGCCCCCACTGGAATTGGTTGCTATTAACAGCCTGTGCCAGCCATTGAGCTGCCCATGCTATGAGAGACCCCTGAGAAGTCAAGGACTCTGGAAGTCAGAATACCAGGGTGTGGTAAGTCCAGCATGCGAGAAGGTCTTGTAGTACATGGTTCAAGAGCAGGTTCTGGAATCTGACCAAAGGGCTCCAATCCAGCCTACCAGCCCTGCACTCTGGAAAAGTGACTTAATCTCTCTGTGTTTCTATTTCCTACAGAATAAGAATCCACAGCTCAGTGACCTTTCATGTGAATCAAAAAACATGTGAAGTTCTTATTATCATGGGGTAGCATGAAAAACAGGTGCCAAATAGACCTCATCTGTTGTATGATAGAATATTAGTCTATAGAACTAGACTCGGGAGTAGACCAGACTCACTTCTACTTTTCATTTGCCTATGAGGAAACTGAGACCCAGAGACAGGAAGTGATTGACTCAAGTCACACAGCACTTCAGTGTTTTGATTCCAATGCCAAGACACATTGTGATGCTACAAGCCATACTGACAGCAGCAGCCCTGAGAAGCCCATGCATACTGAGAAGCCCATGCAGCAGTCTCGTTGCCAGGAGTTGTGGGTGGTTAGCTTTCAGTCTACTTCATCTTTTTGGATAGTCTTTTGATTTTTGTTGTTACTTTCTCTACCCTCATATAGTTCTTTAACTATTGTACACATTTATTTTCGGAAGCTGATCACTGTAGTACCAGTAGTATCTGTAGGTCTGATTCTTTTGTTCATTGTTTCTGCTGCTGCTTCTTCTCCCACTTGGGGACCACATTCTGAGAACCACTGATCTAAATTTATGCATTTTTCAATGGGGACAGTACCATTCCTAAGGAGGCAAAATTGGTTCTTGGGGGATTGGGATTTAAAAAAAATCTTAGTCATTATAATGGTTTATGATTCTCCAAAGGGCCACAGTATGTAAGCAGATATCCAGTATACCTGCAGGATTAACTTTTCCAGGATGCAGAGAGTCAAGAAAAAATTTAGAAAATCTATATAGGTTCCTGTTGATGGCTGTGGAAAGAGCAATTAATGAAAAGAAAGGTTGAGAACCACTGATAATGACTGAATGAGCAGTAGCGTTGCAGCCAGAAATGCCTAAGTTCAAACTCCGCCTCCCTCAATTAATAACCTGTATAATATAACCTTGGACAAAATAATTAATCTCTCTGTGCCTCAGTTTTCTTATCTTTAAAATGGGACACTGACACCTCCTCTTATAAAGTTGTTCTGATTATTAAAGGAAATAATATATATAAAGCTCTTTGTACTTAGTAGGTGCTTAATAAACATTATCATATGTTAGTCCCCTACTCTCATCCAATCCCATACACACATGTTCAGGAGATGGCCCAGAGCTGATGATTGAGGGAGTTGCTTTTCAGACAATAGATGCTGTGGGGTCATGAGTAGCATTTGTCAGAGAGTTCCCTGTTTGGGACTACATAAACAAAGAGTGTCCCAGGAGGTCTTGGAATTATCTAAGAGAGGGATGGGGGATCCATTTGTGTTATCAAAGAAGACATTTCCTGATTCTTCCATCATTGACACAATTAATACTCAAGCTGTTTGGAGCAATTCATGTCAGGGAAGCTGAGAAATCCAGGGAGAGTTGAAGCTTGTTTGTGATGGTCTTTGAAGCAGGGAGAGTTTGGAGTTTTCTCATGGGTTGAAAGTTAATTCAGGGGCCTCAACTTGAGCTCTTGGCTCTAAGCTGTTTGCCACACCATTTAGGGAAGACACTGTTGAGCCTGGCCGAGGCACCTGTGGTGTGAGTATGGGATGTGGCCTATAGAAGGAGTACCTGGGAAAGCTGAGAAGGGAAGGGCGGTTGATTCTCTGTTGCCCCTGACACTCCCTCCATCCCTCTGTCCACATCCTCACATGCCCCAGAAAGGGCCTGTATAGATCAAAATTACTTGAATAGTGCCCATAGTGGGCACACAAACCAGGCCCTCATATTTCTTTGTTGAATTATTAACTCTCTTCCCCCAATCACTATTATTAAGCAATGTGGTCTGCATTTAACTGTGTTCTCTCTCTTGACCCTTACAGCAACACAACTATCATTTTCATCATCACCCCAATTTTGTAGATGAGGGAACTGTGACTGAGAAAAGTTAGGAAGTTGCCTCAGGTGACTAAATTGCAAAGCCAGGGTGAGCAGCTCACCCCACTCACCTTCCAGTCCCGTCCCGGGCTCAGTTCACTCTGCCTGACTGGCTCTTCCTCTGGGCAGGGTCAGAGGCTGAGTCTATTCTGAATCCCCGTGCTCTGGCATAATAAGGAAGGGGAGGGGGAAGAGCCTTCGTTTCCAGCAGTGTGCATGGCTGTCTCCTCCCTCCTCCCAACCCTGTCAGAACCATTCTCACGGCACAGCTGCCACCCCTGACTCCTTTCTGGGCCTGTCCAAGTCAGGTGTGACAGGCGCGTCACCTCTACCTCGTCGCTGACACACAGAAGACAGCGCCCAAGTCTGTGAACCAGGGAGCGCTGCTGTGTTCTGCAGAGCCAGACAGAGGGGACCTCTTTCTGACACCAGCGCTATTTCCCCCACAAGGCCTGTCTTTTGCAGCGAGGAGCAGTGTCTGAGTGTTTCATTTTCTCAGCCCAGAACATGTCAGGGCACAGGCCTAGCAAATCCAAACGTGGTCTGTAGAAACACCCTGCAACTCCCTCACCCATCTCCAGCTTCGTGCTCCCCTCCTTCTCACCCTTTCTCCCACCACCAAAGGAAAACACATGCACACAAGAAAGACAGGGAGTTGGGAGGCACTGGAGACCAGCTAGTATAAAATAATCAGATGATCTCTTGCTCTGTGAAGCCTGTTGTGGTTGACTTTCCAGTATGTCCTCTCGATGACCTTCACAACAGCCCGTTGAAGGGTAAAGCGTTGCTATTGCCATTTCTACTCATCTCTGGGTACTGTGGGCTCTCCAGGGTCAGCGACAGGGCTGGCAGGACCTTAGATATCTTTTCACTCAACCTCCTCTTCCAACATAGGCCCAGGGAAGGAGGGAACTTTCCACAGCTCACTCAGGTGGCACGTGGCTGAGCCAGGGCTTGAACCCAGAACTCAACAACTGAAAAAGCCACGTCTTTTCCACCCATTATATGTGAATCTCTCAGAGATAGGAGAGGGCAGTGTGCCAAGGTCTAGCTCTGGGTGTCCACGTGGGCCCAGAGCAGTAGGTAGGCCCGGGAGCCTCAGGAATACAGCATCCAGGTATGGAGAAATACTGGCCATTGAGCTTACTTGTGCTCCTGTCTTGTCTTGGAGGCCACGGGGCCACTTCTGACCCAGCCTTGCTCACGGGAGGATTGGAGTTGAGAGATGGAGCAGTAGTGGAACTTGTAGAGTGTAGCAGGTGTGGAGAACTTGGGAGGAAGGATATTTCCTGTGCTGGCTTAGCAACCTCCTCAGGGGCCTGCAGTTACAGTGAGAGGTGTTGCCTAATTCTCCATAGCAAGCTTTGTGTTTGTTCAACAAAATGTTAACATGCAAAATCAGGAAAAGTCTCAGAAGAAAAGTGATGAAACCAGGTCGTTGGGTCTTCAGAGACATTGAGATGGGAGCTCAAGATGACCTCTGGTAGAGTATTCCTAAGCAGGTCTGCTTGTAACCCTCTCAAGCTAGTGATTTTCAGTGGCTTCCTGTTGCTTTCCAGAGGAAGCCCAGACTTCCCACAGTATCACAGAAATCCCTATATTGTCCCTTGTTCCAGAAGAGTTTATCACAAACAGCGCAGAGCTCAGGCTCTGGGTTCGAATCTTGTCTCTCTTACTTCCAAAGAGTGTTACCTAGAGTAAGTTACCTAACCACCCTGTGCTTCTATAACTTTATGTGTATAATTGATCCAGTAATTCGGTAATAATAATAAAATGTTGTTGGTGTTAGGGTCAAATGAGATAATACACATAAAGCACTTCCAGAGTTTTCTTAAGGACCTTCTGGAGATGCCACATTTCATTCTGTCTGCCTTGAGCACTGCCCTTTTTTCTTCTTCCTTCTTTATGATTACCTATCCTATAATTAACACTCTCAATCAATGTTAGTTGTGATATTATTAATATCAGTACTTCCTGGCCTCTGAACTTTTACAGATGCTTTTCCCTCAGTGTGGGAAGTCTTTTGGAGACTTTGAAACTGTCAAACTCCTGCTCATTCTCTCAGGCCCCCCGGGAAGGCGAACTCACAGACAGCCTGTGCCTGACCTCACATGCCTTGCTCCTGGCACCACCCCTCCACAGGTCGTCACTGCACCTCTGTGGCCTTCTGAGCATGTCACTATTCTCTGGGCACATAGGGGCACTTCTAGACATCCCAACTGGAAGCTCTTAGGGCAAGGAGGAGTCTGGGTTCTGGGCAGGCCCCCAGTGGATATTGATAGCATGAATCTGTCACTGCCTCATGCTCCTCTCAGGACTAAGAAATTCATAATTGGTGTTTGCAGGGATTTCGGTGAAGAAGGTCAAAGAGGTACACAGGAAGCCAGGGCTACACCCTGTCCCCTGCACCTGGCAGGTACAGACAGGATCAGGACCTTATTATCTACCCACTGACAACAAAAGCCCCAAACGGCTTTGACCTCAAATTAGAAGAAAGTTCTCAGTTCCGCCCAAGTGGCATTCTCTCTTCGTTCACTGTTCAGGCAGCCTCTTTGCTGAAATTCCAGAGTTTTCTCAAGGACCTTCTGGAGATGCCACATTTCATTCTGTCTGCCTTGAGCACTGCCCTTTTTTCTTCTTCCTTCTTTATGATTTTCCCATTTCCGGGCAGCCCACCCACACACCCAGGCTGAAGAAAGGGAGCTACAACCAAAAGGTAGTTTCCCTAGGCACTTGCCCCATAGCCTGGAGGACTTGGACATGCTTCTTTGCTCCCATGCAAGACCAGGAACTTGAAGCAAGTGGGCACCCTGGCCCCAGTTCCTGACCAGCAGACCTGCCAGTCGCCCATAGCCTTGGCCACAGTTGTCACCCTGAACCATGCACTGTGGGGTGAACTCTCCTCAGCACAGTAGCTGCACAGGGCTGGCCCTACGCTAGTAGTACCTCCTTTCTCTTGTCCTTCTTTTATTTCAACTAGGAAATGTTCTTTGTATCAAAAAAGTAGAATAAAGAGTAGACTGAAAATCACCTAAATGAAGAACTAAAACATCATAGCTATTGTGATATCCCAAAACTGGAATCAATCCATTCAAGAGGCAAATGGTGAATGAACTGTGGTTCGTTCAGGCCATGGAATACTACATAGCACTAAAAGCAACGAACCCTCTATACATGTAACAACGTAGATGAATCGCCAAGGAATTGGGCTGAGCAAGAAAAAGACAATTTCAAGAACATAGACACTGTATGATTGCACTGATTTGGGAAATGACAAAATTTTAGAAATTGGGAACAGATGAGTGGTCGATGGAAGGAATTGAGGGCTTGGGCCAGGTGGGAGGGACATGGGTGGGGCTATGAAAGGGTGACATGAGAGATCCTTGCAGTGACAGAAGTGTTCTATATCTTGACTGAAGTGACGGATATACTAACCTATACAAGTGATAAAATTATACAGACTTAGCACATACACACGTGAGGACTAGGAAAACTGGGGAAATTGGAACACAATTAGTGGATTGTATTGATATCCGTATCCCAGGGATGGTGGTATTTTGTGCTTTTGCAAAGTGTTACCATGGGGGAAGCTGGGCGAAGTGTATGGGGGATCTCTCTGTATTATTTCTTATAACTGCATACATATCTTCAACGATCTCAGTACAAATTTCCATTGAAAAAAACAAAGACTATTGCAAGTAACTTATTAAAAGGCGCATTGTAGGTACCATGGGAGGCCCCAGTGTGTCCCCAAGTCTCATTCCTCTCTTTCCTAAGAGGCAAGCAGTATCTGGAATTTGGTATTGATCCTTCCCACACGTTGTTACACTTTTACCACTTGTATAAGTACAGTATGCATGAATCATAGATAATACTGTTTGGGATGTCTCCAAACTTTATGTAAATTGTGTTTTGTTGGAACTTATGGCTGTGCAAAACCCACTGTGTGGCTATAAGAGAGTTCCTTTGCCTTTGCTCTTGCCGACGGACATGGCAGGTTATTTCCAGTCTTCTGTGTGACCTGCGCTGCCATGGGCGTACTTACTGATGTCCCTTTGTGCATATGTGCAAGACTCTCTCCCCACTGCACCCTAGGAAAGCACAGAATGGCTGGGTCTTAGAGCTGTGCCTCTTCAGCTCTGCTAAACCTGCTGAATGTCGTCCCACCTCCACTTATTCATTCTCCCTCAAACATATATGTGACTCTGCGTTTTCGCCATTCTGGTAATGTCAGACTTCAGTTCTTGCCAATCCAGTGGGTGTGAAATGGTATCCTGCTGTTTTAATTCCCTCGGCTTCTTCCACCATGACGCATGGTTGTCTGTACCCACATCTCCTCTCTCTAGCCAGACTAGGAGCTCCTAGTCATAGCCCCTAGAGACAGGTGCCTAGCACAAAATAGGGGCTCAGGATTTGTTGAATGAATGAAAAAAATTCCAGGGGCTTTCTCTTGGGGAGGATCCTGGTTGCTTTGTTTTTCTACCTTTCATTCTTTCTTTTTAAATATTTAATTATCACTTTTAAAAAAATAACAGCTTTAATGAGGTATAACCGACATATCATACAATTCACCCATTTAAGGTGTATGATGCAGTGGTTTTTAGTATTTAGAGTTGGGCAACCATCACAATCAATCTTAAAAGATTTTCATTATTCTCCCCAAAAGACTCCATACCCATTAATAGTTGCTCCAGATTTCTTTCTAACCTAAAACCATACTCCCAAACCTCCACCACCCCCACCACCCTATTCTCATTCCTGCTCTGACCAGACCTGAGCAGCCACTCATGTGCTTTCTGAATCTACGGATTTATCTATTCTGGGCATTTTGTATAAATGAAGTCATGCAATATGTGATCTTTTGTGACTGCCTTCTCTCACTTGACATGTTTTCAAAGTTCATCTATGTGGAAGTATGTAGCAGTACTTTATTCCTTTTTGTTGCCAACTATAGTAGTCCCCCTTATCTGCGGTTTCACCTTCCAGATTCCAGGTTACATTGTACAACAGGACACAATATTTTGAGAAAGAAAGAAAGGAGAGACCATATTCATATAACTTTTATTACAGTACAGTCAGCCATTGTATCCACAGGTTTTGTATCTGTGGATTCAACCAACTGCAGGTCAAAACCTGCAGATGCAGACTATTCTCTACTGTTTGACATAAGGGAGTTAAGTGTTCTTAAGATTTGGGTATCTGTGGGGCTCCTGGAACCCCACAATACCGAGGTCTGATTGTATATTGCTAGAATCATGGTATTTTATTATTAACTTTTGCTATTAATCTCTTACTGCGCCTAATTTACAAATTAAACTTCACCATAGATGTGTATGTATAAGAATAAACATAATATACATAGGTTTGGTGTCATCTGCAGATTCAGGCATCCTCTGGGGTTTTGGAACATATTCTCTGTGGATGAGGGGGGTCTACTATGATATTCCATTGTATGGATATACCATATTTTACTTATTCATTTATCAGTTGATGACATGTGGATAACTTTCACCTTTGTGCTATTATGAATAATGTCTCTATGAATATTTATACACAGATTTTCATGTAGATATATCATCATTTCTCTTGGGCATATACTTGGGGGTTGAGTTGCTGGATCATATGGTAACTCCATGTTTAACCACTTGAGGAACTGGCAGAAGGCTTTCAGTTAGGTGTAGCATTTTACATTCCCACCAGCAGTGTATAAGTGGTCTGATTTCTCCACACTCTCACCAACAATTATTACCTGTCTGTTTTAAAATTATAGATCAATCACGGGCTTTTGAATCAAGCAACCTGGGTTATAATTCCAGTTTTGCTATTTACTAGCTATAACATCATAATTAATTTTCTCCTCTGTAAAATTTTCTTCCTCTGTAAAATGGGATTACTCATATCTATTTTACAGGATAGTCATGAGGATAGATTAAATAAGACAATGGGCTGGTAAAGCCCTTAGCACGGGGTGGGATGCAATCAGCTCTCCTGGGAACAGAGTAACAGTGGCAGCCTATTATTATGGACCTCATCTAGTCCATGGTCTTCCTATCTGGGATGTTCTTAACGTCACCCAGAGCCTCCTCTCAGTTGCCTGGGAGCTAAGTTGTGTGTGAGTGAAAAGCTCGGAAGGATGCCCTTCGTTAATGCCCAGAACTCATGATGGAAGTCAGAACAGTTCCACTATCACCTTGACTCCAAGATCCTCTGGGGGCCACCACTGTGGGCTGTCCCACCCTGGTAGGGTCTTACTAGGTGTCCACCCCCCACCTGCCCCCCCTCACCACACATAGAGGGCAGAAGGGTAGAGAATCTTTGCAAGCCCCTGGTTAAGAAGCTTCAGACTGGGTCTGAATCATGTGAGTCTATTTAAATGGGTTTTCTTTTCCTCCCTTTTTGGCAGGAGCTAAATTTTTCATGCTATCATTTTTGCAACAATCACAAATATCATCTGTACAACCAGGCATTGTATAGGGGGGAAAAAAGCTGATTGCTTGCTGATTGCTACTGTTGTTCATTTTGGAGATAGCTCTATGGATGCGAAAGACACAGCTGCATGTCAGAGAGGCAGAGAACAGCAAGGCTCAGTAAAGGCAGGGCATGAGGAGGAAGGAAGGAGAAAAGTCCCTCCTAGCCCCTGGAATCAGAGTGGCAGTGGATTATAGGACCAGGTGCCTGTCCATGGTGTGTGCAGGAGGCAGCTATGACATGTACATCCCAGCATCTCTGCCTCATTATGCCCCAGACCGGACTCACATCATCCCCACCCCTTATCTACTTCCTCAGTCCTCCCGTCTTAGTTGATAGACCAGAAACTTGGGCACCATCTTGGTTCTGCCTTCTTCTTTGTCTCACACATCTAATTAGTTACTAAGCCACATGAATCCTATCCTGAAAATCTTTCAAATGCATCCATTTTTCTCCTTTATCTCCCTCCTGGATCACTCAATG
Organism: Carlito syrichta; assembly: GCF_000164805.1. Taxonomy (NCBI): domain Eukaryota; kingdom Metazoa; phylum Chordata; class Mammalia; order Primates; family Tarsiidae; genus Carlito; species Carlito syrichta. The sequence goes on from NW_007064645.1 coordinate 254,727, forward strand.
TCTTCCGCCTCTCTGCCTCTAGCTTTGCTCCACTTGATGATTCATTTTCCAGTCCGCAATGATCTTCCCATGAAACAAATAAGATCAAGTCGCCTTACCTTAAAACTCTACAATGGTTTTCTTTCACTTTAAGGATAATCAGATGACTTTAAGCCACTGGCCCCACCCTTTTTCATGCTTCTACAGGCAACTGTGAATCTGTTACTGCATTGACTGTCAGTGGTTCATTTATCTGTCTTCCCCATTCTTCTGAGAGCAAGAATTCTAGTTTATTCATGCCACTATCCCCAGCATCTAAGAACTTCTGATTTACGGTAGGCTTCCAACAAATATGTGTTATTTGGATTGTCTTTACAATTTTCAGAGTATTTTTGCCTAATTATTTCTCTCTTTGACCCTCGCCACTCTGTGGTATACAGAGTAGAAATTATTTCCATTTTACAAGTAAAAAACCCAAGACTCAGGGTTGATAAGTGATGATCCAAGGCTCCTAGACAGCAGGCAAATGGCAGAGCTGGACTGGCCACAGGTCCTCCAGTGTAACCATCACTACAATCCCAGAGGAAGGCAATCCGGTCACCATTTCCTGTGGTTCTCTGAGTGTGGTCTCTGGACCACCAGTGACAACATCACCATTAGAAATGTAGATTTCAGATCTTACCCACAATATGATAAACCAGCAAGTGGCCAAGCCTAAACTTCCTAAATGACCTCTTCCAGTCAAGATCACATTCTCTGTGTTATCCAGTGTCCTGCTTCTGAAATTACTCATGCCCTTGAGTCCCAGTGGTGGGCTCTGCTGTACCAGTTGGAACAAAAGCTTCTTCCTGCAGACCCTCTGCATTATGGCCTTTTTCAATAAGGTCAGAAAGCTGTGTGGGGCATAATTATAATAGTGCTCGTCCTTCGAGCATACTCCCTGTCAGGACTGATTAAGCAAGGTCTGACAAGCATCTCTCCTGGGTGACTCTGGGTAATAAGGCAATCAGAGTGTGAGTCACTTGTAATGCCCCGGGTAGAAGTATTTCCAAGACAGAACAATCCCCCAGTGTGGACAGAAACTACTAGTGACAGGCAAAAAGTTCAGAGGCTGTGCTTGTGCCTGGAGCAACAGCTTTGTTCTCTCCTGCCCCAGCCTTGACTTTGAAGCATTCCGTCAAGAATGATCAGCCTAGAATTGAAAGTCATCTATGTGCCAGCTTGAGCCAAAGAAGGGTGGGATGAAAATAGAAGCTGCCCCGCCGTGGCTTTGATGAATGCCTATGTCCCTCAGGGGTACCAAGCATGGCCACATGGTGATGGGGAGTAAGCCTGGCAGGCCTGGACTGCGTCACTCTAATGCATGACCTTGGATGGACTTTGCCCTTTCCGGACCAGGTTTGCTCTGGGGTTAACTCTCCAAGGCCTCTTCAAGCACCGATATGGGGACCTATGACAGTTCTGGAGGAAACTAGCTGCCACGAGAGTCTGAAGAGCTCTCGGCTGGCTTTCTCCCAGCTTCATGGATGGGAGTCAGAGGGATGTGGTCAGTTGGTACCACAGACACAAGTCAATCCCCGGCAGTTTTGGCTGACAAACGTGTGGCCACTGAGAGATAAAGGGAGAGGGGAGACATCAGTGTCTTCCTGAAACTCAGTGTCTCTGGCTCTGCAGGGCTGTTAAAGGTCATCTCATCCTTTCTATTTTGTCTATCCAGTCTCTTCAAGCCCAGTGGTTCTCAAACTAGAGCCACGTGGAGGGTTTGTGAAAAAGATGATTGTACCTCATCCCCAGAGTTTCTGTTTCAGGAGGACTAGGAAAAAGCACCAGAATTTGCATGTCTAATAAGCTCCCAGGTGCTGCTGCTGCTGCCGCTGGTCTGGAGACCCTGGTGAGTCAGTACTCTGTAGCACAGCACAGCACCCCTCCGCAGTCCTGCCTCTGCTCCCACATGTGCTTTGGCAGAAGCCACATGGAAGCACCTCTTCACCCCTGGGCGCCTCTTCCTTAGAGGGAGTTTGAGACCTGTTTCACTGTGGCTTCCATCCCCTGTTCATACACTTAGAATCCATGGCAGGTATGAGTGCTTGGAGGTGTGAAAAAGAACAATTGGTCAGGCACGATGAGTCACACCTTTAATCCCAGCACTGGAAGGCCTAGGCAGGAGGAAAGTTTCAGCCCAAGAATTTGAGACTGGCTTGGGTAACATAACAAGACCTAGTATCCACAAAAAATAAAAATTAAACTGGGGATGGTGGTGCGTGCCTGTAGCCCCAGCTATTTGGGAGGCTGAGGTGGAAGGATTACCTGAGTTCAGGAGATCACGGCTGCAGAGTCACCTTTTGTAGGTACCTGCTATTTTCAGACACAGGGTTTAGCACTTTTTATATATCTCATAATTCCCTCCTGTCATATGGGAATAAAAATTCTTTCTACCTCACAAGGTCATTATAAACTCAAAGCAATTTTTAAAATATTGAATCACTTCATAACTTTATAAACTGTTAAGGGCTTTATTTTTGTTTTTAAACTTTGTATTAGTCAGCTAGGGCTGCCACTACAAAATACCACAGACCAGGTGGATTGGACAACAGAAATTAATTTTCTCATGATTCTGGAGCCTGAAAGTCCCAAATCAAGGTGTCAGCAGGTTTCTTCTGAGGTCTCTCTCCTTTGTTTACAGACAGCTGCCTTCTCACTATGCCCTCCCCTGGATCTCCCTCTGTGTGTCTAGATCTGATCTCCTCTCTTTTAAGACGACAAATCATATAAAATTAGGGCTTACTCATATGACCTCGTTTTGCCTTAATTACCTCTTTAATTACATTTAAAGGTACTGGAGGCTAGGGCTTCAACATATGGATTTCGGAGAATACAATTCAGCCCATAGCAAGTTTCTAATTGCAGTTTGATTCACAACTAGTTGTGTGACTATGGAGAAGTCATCTAACCTCCCCAAGCCTCCCTTACTTCATCAGGGCCCAGTTTGTTGTCTTCCAGGCACCGTGAAAGGATCCAAATGGAAAAGAGAGAATTTCAGCTTTGTAGGTAAATGGATTTGGAGAAGAAAGATAATTAGGATGAAGCCTGACTAAAAATCAGGGGAGGAGTCCTGTTGTCCAGCTTCACATTAGGGTGATGGTGTGGGACCCTGACTCACACCAAAGGAAGGGTGCTGCAGAGTTGTGCAATATTCCATGGTTCCAGAGCTTTGCGAGACTTTGGTAGTAGAGGCTGGAGGCAGACCTCCTCGGGAGATCCCAGGCATGAGACTTTGCTGGCTTGCACACCCCCTCCTCATTCATCAGCCAACCCACTATTAACCTGCAAGTTCTCCTACCAGGGAGCCACCATCAGAGGAGCTGAATTCAGTCTCTGAGTTCCAGAACTTCCCAGAGAAGGGAGGAGTGTGTGGTAGAACAACACGGACTTTGGGAACAGGCTAAATATCCATTAACAGGGAAGACACTCACTCAATTATAGCTTAACAGAGTTTATCGTTGTTGTTTATTATTATTACAGGACCCTCTGAGCAGCTGTTAGGAAAGTACTGTACTTTATCTCCATAATAACCCTAAGATGCTAGTGACTATTATTGACCCCATTTCATAAATGTGAAAACTGAGGTTTAAAAAATTTAAATAACTGCCCATGGCCATGAAACCTATAAGCAACAGAGCCAGGCCTTAAAACTAGATCTTTCTGAAGCAAAGCTTATGTGCTTAATCTCTACTCATTAAAAGATGGTATGTAGAAGAATATTTAATGATGTGAGAAAATATCTTGGATGTGATGTTCAGTGAAAAAAAAAGATATAAAATACACTATTCCAATGTGTGTGTATGTGTGTGTGTGTATGCATTATATATAGACAAAAGAGAGAGAGGAAGAATAGACAAAAATCAGGAGTTATCTCAGGATGGTAAGATTATCTTTTGATGTGTCCCATAATACCTAGAATAAAATTTTTTTTGAAAGTGGCGATAGACAGAGCAAGGGATTTGGAAGGAGACAAGCCTGGGTGAGAGCCCGACTCCAGCTCCCCCCAGCCATGTGATACTCAGCATCGGGCGGCTGCCCTGCCTCTGGGTCCTTCTGAAGGATTCTGGGACTAGTAGGAGGAGACAGGGAGTCAGGAAGCACAACTGATTGGGATTCTATTTTTGAAAGAGGGCTGCATTGGCATCCCTAGAGACAGAGCACGGCGCATTTCCCCGAATAACCACTTTTATTTTTAGAGGGCAGCAATGAACTGCACCCTGGAAAGAGGAGGAAAGGAGCTACAGGGTGCTTCTGGAAACCCCGTGGGTCCTGAGCTGGATCCTAGTCTTGTTCTTGCAGAATGCCTGCCGGAGAGGCTCCTCATCAGCCTCGTTGTGACCTTGGTTGGTGCAGTGAGGCCACTGGTGTCTTGTATCCTCTAAGGACAGAGAAGGCTGGGTGCCAGACTCAGGGAACCACTTTCACCCTTGCATGACATGCTGCTTACAGATATTTTTTGCTTCTAGGGCAGAGGAGTTGCCTGGAGTTAACATCTCTTTGCCAAAGCAGGAAAACAGGCAGCAGAGGATTCGTTTCTAGAGACAAAGCCTCCAGGACATGTATGTGAAAATTTTTAGAGATAGGCAGATATGGGTAGAATCATAGATTCTCAGACCACAAGAGCAACTCATCAAGCCATTCTGCCCGAATGCTCTGTCCAACCCATAAGTACATACCTGCAGTGAAGGGACACTTCCTCTGAGCAGGCCCCACCCATTTCTGGATATTTGGTTGTTTGCAAGTGTGTGCCAAGAATTTTCATGGAGTCTACCCAGAATGCATACTGATTAAAGACAAATAATGATGGCAGTGAACTTGCATTGCCCACTTACCATATGTCTGGCAATGTTATAAGTATTCCACCTGAAAACTTCACTCAGTCTTCACAATAGCATTATCAGTTGGGGACATTATTATTCTTACTTTGCAAATGAAGAGATTTAAACAATGCCTAGCACACACTAATAATGATAGCAAATGCTTATATAGCTTACTGTGTCCCTGCCACTCTTCTGCATGACTTACATAAATTAACAAATTTAATCTTCACAAAAGAACCTTTAAAGTAGGTAGTAGATATTATCATCTCCAATTTGGAGATGGGGACAGTGAGACACAGAGCGGCCCAGACATGCCACATCCAGTGGCCATGCTTCTAACTGCCATGGTCACATGATTCCACCTGTCCATGACTATTTGTGTAGTGAACACCTGCCCTCACTACTTGCATCCTGACCATTCTTCCCCTTCTCATGGCTCCACCCACACTGACCATCTCATTTCAGCTTATCTAGCTAGCCAAGCCCTGCCTTACCTCAGAGACTCCTCCAGGCACTGTCCCTCTTCTCCTGGCCACCTACTGGCTATCATTCCTTGGGTTTCAGTTTAATGTCGTTTCCTCAGAGATGGTGGCTCTGATTTCCCCAGGTCTGGGTACTCCTTCTTTTATCCTTTCTCCTAGTTTCTGTGCTTATCTTCAAGTGCCTAGTGTCCCCTTATCCCCACTCGGATAGGAGGCTCCCCCAGGGAAAGACAGTGCCCCCTGCTTCTCCAGCATCATGCTCAGCACTTGGCCCAAACAAATATTCATCAATTAAGAGCATACGTGGAAATGGCTGAAAAAGGGGCTGGTGCCAGTTTTTCTCAGTTGCAAAGGTGTGTCTGAAAATAGACTGGGCCTCTTCCCACCAACTTACCAGCTTACTGAGAGCACATTTGTGTTACTCTGAATGGTCTGAGGATTGTTTCTTCATGTGACATCATCACACCCATTTGAGAGGGGAGGATGTCAAGACTGGGAAGGAGAGAGTGGTAGAAGGGGAGGAAAGGAGGAGTTAGCCAGAGCTTTTTGACACGGGCTGCCCATTAAAATTAACTGGGGAGCTTTAAAAGTCCCTGCCTGGGCCCCACCCCAGGCTGATGCAATCAGAACTTCTGAGGGTGGTTCCTGAACTTGGGCACTTTCTACATTTTCAGTTTCTGCAGACTGGTCCTCATAGATTGTGTCACGGAGGCCAAGTCACCAGAGAGAACAAAGGCCTTAGTTTAAAAACCCAGTCCAGTCTTTCATTGCTCAGTGGTTCCTCACACATCAGAGCCTGAATGGAGGAGACTGGGCTTACAGAAGCCAGAGATGAGGCAGTGGTTGGGTAACAATATCATCCTCACCATTTAATAACAGTTGCTATTTATTTGTTAAATGAACAATGTGCTGAGTCTTTTGCATTCACCCTCTTACCCTACCCTGGCAAATGCCTGTTAGCTAGGTAGTGGTGCTGCCACCCTACAGAGGTGGACATCCAGGTTAAGGCTACATGTAGCGAAGTGAGGGAGACCAAGTTTGATCCCTGGCATCCTGCGGTAACCTGCACAACACCCCCAGGCCTGTAGGTCTTCTCTCCTTCCCCGAGAGCACAGTGCACACAGAAAGGCTTCTGCCTTCATGACTAACAAGACTCTGAGAGAAAAAAAAATTACTGATTGGAAGGCTGCTACATTCCGCGCTAGGATTTAGGAGAAGAGAAAGCCAGATTTTCCCCCCATGGGGTCTCCAGCAAAACAATGCATTTTAAATGGCTCCAAAATTGCTAAGCTATTTTGCTGCTTCAGAGGAGAAATCGCTTGGGGGAAGCTATTGGCCCTTTATGCCCTGAACATCAAAGCGAAATGCCAAATGGGAAAATGAAATCGCAGGAGGTTTGGGGGAAGTGGGAGGATGACGTGGGAAGAGTTTGCTGTTAAGACATGGGGAGAGTGTTGGACCTGGAATTCCGGGTGGATTCACGGGACACTAAGCAGCAGGGCGCATTTGAGCCCGGACTCTGGGGTCAGATGAACCTGGTTCAATTCCAGCCTGGGACTAATGCTCTCACGCTGACATGGCTTTAGGATTAACTGCAAACAAGGCAGCTCTTAGGTAGAGGGTCCTGAGTAGCCTCTAGTTCTGATTCCATTGGACTGTGGTCAGGTCCAGGGAGGTATCTTTTTTTTTTAGGCTTCCCTGTGATTCTAATAAGCAGACAGTGTTGAGAGGCTCTGCCCAATTCCTCCTTTCCCTCCCTCCCTTTCTTCTTTCTCAGATTCAATTTCCTACCCTCTCAAATGGGCGTGATGTTGTGTGAAGAAAAGATCCCCATCCCTTCCAGCAGTACAAAGTGTTCTCAGTAAACTGTGGTGAGTCGGTGAGAGCAGACCCAGCCTGATTTCAGCCCCATTTCCTACTTGGTGTTGGGAAAAACCTCGCAGTTGGTGTGGAGCACCGAGGACTTGGAGCCTTGTTGCTTCCTGCTGAAAAGCCCTCACCCCTGGACATGGTAAAACAATGTCTGTTGGACATGCCCTGTGCATCTATAAGGCTGGTCTCGGGGAGGCAGCGTGTTCATTCCTGGGACTGAGGTTATAGCCACAAGGTGTGATGGTGAGGCTGAATGGAAAGTTCTAGAAATGTGGGCCAGGAGGTCCCTTGGCCAGGTCTGTCACAGCTGATGGACAAAGCCTCAGGTTCTGATGAGGAGAAACTGAGCTTTCTGGCCTCTAAAACTTTCTGTTTGATGAACAGAATGATGAGGGTGAGAACTCAAGAACAAGTGTGACTGGGGCCCTGTATGGAAGAGAATGCATCTCCCCGGAAATGGCCCCCAGGAAACATGGAGAACAGTTTCCAACTGTGCAGGAGACCACCAGTGTGTGCGTGTAATGAGAATGGCTACCACTGATGGAACACCAGCGAGGGACTGACTCTTCAGACGTTGGCACCACTCCCCACTATCACCTTGGTAGACCAAGTTAGAATCCCTATTTCACAGGCAGAGAAACTGAGGCACAAAGGGCCACCCGACCAGTCAGTGCTGAAGCTGAGGTTCTGGAATTAAGTAGTAACATTCAGACCAGTTTTCTCATACGATCTTCTCAACAAGCCTATGAGATGAACCAGGAGGGATTGTTATCCCTGTTTAAAGGTGAAGAAACTGAGACTCAGAGACACACGATGACTTCTCTAGTGTTACACAGCTAAGGAGCAGCAGGGTCTAGACTATTGGGCTCAGATTGGTGCTCTCTAGCCTCAGTCCAGGCCTGTGGGATGCCCCTAGCAGTTCACTCTCATGCCCTCCTGCTCTCGGATTCCTCAACAGCTGGGCTGCCCCCAATCTCCAAATACTCCCATTTATTTTTCATACCCCTCCTGAAACCCACCACAGTTGCCATTATTTAGCTGTGTGACCTTGGGCTATTATCCCCTGACCTCTGTGAGCATTCATTTTCTTTTCATTTCCCTGCGAGATGGGGAGAGGAGAACCAATCTCCCAGCCTCCTATGAGTGATGTGACCATGTCCCAGGCACCATGTCTCCCACAATGTCACTGCTTAGTAAATGTCAGGGCCCCTCCGTGTGGAAAGACACTTGCAGGATCAGATACAGAAATCTGTGGGGCATTTGCCACAGAAGTCATCCAGCCCAGATCTTCACTCAGGCGGCTCAAGGTGAAAGCAGACAGAATGGTGAATTGACCAGGGTCACAAAGCAAATCAGTGTAGGGCTGGCTGGCTTTAAAACCTTGTCTCCTGATTCCCAGTCCAGTGCTCCATGCCATGCCAGTGCTCCAGACAGCGCCCTTGGGAAATGAGGAATACAAAGGATGAAAACCAAAAAAGATCCCACCACCCTTAACCCCTAGAATGTAAATGGCCCTGATGGGCGACTGCATTTCTGTGGAAAGAATATTGGTGTTCCCTCTCTGAGACCTGAGTTCCCACAGCCCTGCCACCTAACTGCCTGCAAGGTCTCAGGCAGGTCTGAGACCCAGGTTCCAAAGCTGTCAAAAAAAGAAGAGAGTGAATGAAATCCTAGAGCAGGAATTGGGGGCCACTTTGGAAACAGTACCCATCATTATGAGGTCTTCAAATACCGAAGGAAACAGTGAGGCCAGTGGGAAAGCTTGCATTGTGGGCCCACGTTCTTCTCGTTTCTCAGGCAGGGGTCCTGGGAGCTGGGAGGTGTGAGAATAGGGGGCAGAACTGAGAGGAGCTTGGGGGCTCCTTAAGCTGCTCCTCGTACCTTCTGCATCATCCCCTACCTCGGGTCTTGCTGGGAACAGAGTCACAAACAAGCAACTTAGAGCTGTTGTCCAGAAAAAGTTGTCACTACTTCGTCCCTGTAGGAAAAATAGCCATCTTCCCTGAATTACACTTTAAAACTTTTTTTATGCCCAAGACACTCCGATGCAGACTCTGTACTGAAAATCTTTTTTTAACTGTAATTATAATTAAAACTGCTTCGCAACATGAAAAATAACACATTCCTTGAATTGCACCACCTATTCATATTGACTATTTACATTTTTATGTGATTTCTTCCACATTTATTCGACCACAGACTATTTCTGTTTGGAGTGACTGTTGGTATTAGGGTTTCCACAGTGCTTCTTGAGGGGGTAGGGGAGCATTGCCTTAATTTTGACTCTTCATATATTCATTGACTTTAAATTGAGCATCTACTCTTTGCCAGGTCCTGTGCCAGGCCTTGAGGGTCTTAAAGAAAAAGAAGACTTGATTCTGCTTTCCAAAGAGAATAGAGAAAGGAAAAAGAGAGTTGCCACTTATAGGGCACAAGACCCAGCACTTTACATAATCTCATTTAAGCTTCTTGCTAACTGTGAGGTAGGCATTCCTATGCCCATTTTACATATGAGGAAGCTGAGACTTGGAAAGTAAACTCAGTGCCCAGGGAAATGTATCTGTTTATTTATTTTGAAATATTTAAAGAGGTTGAGCCAAATATGAGTGACCATGGCCCAAGGCACGGTTTCAAGCAGCCTTGAGAACAAGTGCCCAAGATGGTCAGGTTATAGCTTTTTTTTCTTTATTTCGATAACATTGCAGGTACAAATAGTTTTTGGTTTCTTGGTTGCATTATATAGTAGAGAAGAAGTTTGTGAGGGCGATTTAAGTGGTAGCTGGCAAGAGACAGAAATGGGAGTTTGTGTCTGTCTAGCTGAAAAATGTCGTCATCTTTTAAAATGTAATGACGGTGGTATCTACCAAGTAAGACAAACATGTAAACAGTGGACTAGCTGTAACAGGGACAGAGCCACAGGATTTTTTGCTTTCAAGCTGCAGTAGGAGCCCAGAGAAGGGAGCCCAGGTTCCAAAGCTTGAACTGAAGGTTCCAGAAGGCCGCCCAGAATGGGTACCGGCTCTGTCAAATAAGAATCATCTCTAATTTCTACTAGATGTGGGCAGACCACCCTCTAGCTCCATAAGTGACCAACTGACTGTTGCTTCTTCTGACCATCGTGGCCTATAGATCCCACAGTGTTCTGTGACCCAACACCAGGAATGGAACCATCCATTGAGACTGCCCAGCAAGTCCGAGTTGGCAAAGCCAGCAGGACTGGGCAACTCTGATGTTACACTCTCAGGCCTCACTTCTATTATTCAAGCCAACTGTGGACCCCAGTCAATATTAGCTCTGGTTCCAATTCAAATCAAAGTAAAATCCATTTTGCAACTATTTATGGAGGCCCTACAATGTCTTATGCAGGCATTCCTTACCCAGGGTATAAAAAGATGGTTAAGAACTAACGTTGGATTCTAAGGGACGTAATTCCAGGAGGTAGAAGCTTGCTAAATGACATTGAAAGAGCTGTCACCGGGCATCACTGGAGGGTTTGAAAAAGGGGTGTTGGATTCACTCATCACTGTTTGTTGGGCACTTACTATATGCTGCATGGGTATCAGGCGTGGGGATCAGAAAGAAACAGGGCATGGTCTCTACTCTTAGAAAATACACTCCCTGATTGGAGAAACAGACATAGAGATAATAATTATGCTTAATTGTTTATGTAAAGAAGGAGACTACTGTAGGAACACAGAGAGAGGAGTGCTAACTGCCTATAAAAAAGGAAAAGGACCTTACATTTGTCAAGCATCTACTAAGTGCTGAGAATCGCTTCTTAGTTGCTCTTAATAGATTTTTTAGCAGATGTGAGAATTGAAACTAATAGAATTAAAGTACCTTGCCCAAGATCACAAATTGTGACTATATGAAATTTTGCATTCTGTACCATAATATATCTGTGTTTACATTCATATAAAATCGTGTTTTAAGTGACTTGCTAATCACATTTTATGTTCCTTAAAATTCAACAAGAAAGATACCCCACCTAAGGAACTTTGCCAACTACACCTATTTTAATACCTCTGAATTTCATACTGATAATTTCCATGAGCACTAGGAACTCTGGGATCCCTCCTTCATGATTTCAGTAGCATGTCTAAATATGTATTTTGCATGATTGCAGGTAACAGGCGCCAAGAATTTCCCATATCTGGGCCTCCAAGAGTCGACTGCCTCTCTGAGGCCAGGACTTAGATTTGCAACAGCCACACTCCATCTTTGCCTTTAGCCCTGCCTGGACCAGCTGTGCACAGATCCCAGCCCCTCTCATGCCCTCCTCCCTCTTTCACGGCTCCATTTCTCCCTCCTCCCCTGCTCTATCCCTTCCTCCTCTCTGCTCTCCTTTCCTCTTGTCCATCCTATTCTCCTTCACTCTTCCCTTCTTCTCTTCCGCTCTTCATTCCTTGTTCTCTCCCTTCCCCTCCTCCATCCTATTCTCCTTCACTCTTCCCTTCTTCTCTTCCGCTCTTCATTCCTTGTTCTCTCCCTTCCCCTCCTCCATCCTCCTCTTCTCGCCCCTGGATCCTCCTTTCCTTCCTCCTTTGTCCTCCTTTCCCCCATCCCTCCTTCCTCCCTTTCTCTCCCTCATCATCTCATCTCTGCCATGACTTCACTGAAACCCTCTACTGCAGGGTTCATAAGCTGGGGCCCATGACTCCTGCACAGCCAGTGAATTTCTCAAGGATCTGTTAACCCTTGAAATGGGAAGTCAGCATTCTGGATTCATGAGCATGGATATCTTTTCCTGGGGAGAAGTTCTACAGCTTTTACCAGATCATCAGATTCCTGGACTTAGGCTCACCCACTTCTCCCCTCAATTCCTAGTCTCCAGTCCATTGTTTCCCTAGACACAAGTGAGAGTCACAGTTTACCGGTGATTGATTCAAAAATTTACAGTTGTAAATTAAGTTCACAGCAACCCTTTGTAAAGAGAACTTGCTGGCAGGGAAGTATGAGTGTCCCAGCAGTCGTGTGGATTGAATGAGAATGCACAGAGAGTTGGGAATGGAGGCAACAGTGAGTGACAGTAAGTAACATTGAGTCTCCCTCCATCCCAAGCTCTACTGACACACGTTTCTTTGCAGACGAGTAGAATCATACACCGTCTGCTAGGGCTGACATTACAAAGTACCACAGACTGGTGGCTTAAACAACAGACACTCTGGAGGCTGGAAGTCCAAGGTCAAGGTGCTGACATGGTTGGGTCTTTTTCTGAGGCCTCTGTCCTTGACTTGCAGATGACCATCTTCTCCCTGTGTCTTCACATGTGTGTCTGTGTGCCTATGTCCTCATCTCCTCTTCTTATAATAGCACAGTCATACTGGATTAGGGTCCACTGCATGGCCTCACTTTACCCTAATTTCAAGACCCCTTCTCCAAATACAGTCACATTCTGAGGTACTAGGGGTTAAGACTGTAGCATATGAATTAGTGGAAGCTAGGTGGGCACCGTTTAGTCCATCATGAATTTGGGTGGAATCCTTCCCCTTGGATGGTCTCACTAGCACCCTGCCTGAGGAAGCAGACGTGGGAGGGGAGAGTGCGCAAAGTCAATCAATTGAAGACTCTTGCATATAGAACTTGGTCTTAATTCAAACCACTATTGACAAAAGGTTATTTAGGAAGCACTTTCTGGTTGAGCATGTCCAGGATTAATTATTAAGGACCCATGCATGGGTCAGGCAGGAGTTGTGGACACCACGTTAGCAAGCCCAGTCTTCCTGAGGGTCTTCCTGACAGATAGGAAGTAGCTATATTTTATGTATATGTATTGCTGTTCTTAGTCTTGTGCTTTTCCTTTTATCCCCAGTAGAAAAGATGATTGTAACTACTCTATCTTGAACCCCTCTCACAGTCAAATAAACTGATGGGGTTCAGGTTATTGCCCTAGAGTTCAAGAACCGGGCATATTAACACCAAAGTATTATCAGATCATTAGAGGTGTATGTGCAAAAGTTTAACACTCAGAACAAGACTGGGAGGAAGGAATCGGAAGGGGTGGCGGCATTGGGACTAAGAAGTGTATTTAGAGATGTCTTATAAATATACCACTCTCCTATGAGAGTTTGCTAGCAAAATCCTTCCTATAATATCCCCTGCAATGTAAATACATGGCCTAAGGAGAATCTTTCACCAAAGTCAATGACCAGAGAATCAGGCTCCGGGGGCTTTTTTGGATGCAATAAATTAGATCTCTGTGCTTAATAATATACACTGGATGCAGGTGAATCAATAATCTCAGTGCATCCAAGTATAGATCCAAGATAGTTTATTCCAGGAACAACAGTACATGCTATTTATTTGCATAGTTCTAGGCAACTTCTGTAGTTTCTTTAGAAAATTTGAGATGGTAAGGGTCTCTCTGCACCACTCATCATCCCACCCCATCCCTCACTATTTAACTTTCCCAGATTGCCTGCCTCATGGATAGTAGACTGCTTTATCATTTCACCACCTCTGCTTCTCTCTTTTGTGTAGATTGGGTTACTGCCGTGAGGCACTACAATACATAGAGGAAAGTTTGTGTCTTGCCTTGGCATGTTGTTTTCCTTTCTGAGCCTCATCTATAAAATGAGGATAACGTGCCTGCTCTCCGGAATTGCTAGAAGGATTAGAGATGAAACATGTAAAGTCTCCACTATAGTGTCTTGTATAAATAGATGTAGTTGTTACTACAAGGCTGCATAGATGGCCTTGAGGGGTGGAAGAAGTACTGGGGAAGGAAGAGGGGCTATACCCCGGATTCTTGTCTCCCTTCTCTTCCGAAGAACACCTCCACTATGAATCACAACTGCCAGGCTAGAAACCGAGGCTGGTACTAGCTTAGCCAGCTACAAGAATGAGGCTTGGCAAGGTGATATCATCCAACCTAGACATGGCAGCACTAATGAAGACAGTGTAATAGAAAGGAAAGAGCATAGTTTTTGCATGAGAGCGATCTGGATTCAAGTCCTCCTAGCTTTGCCACTTTACCTTGGACGCATAACTTCATTTCTCTGAGATTCAATTTCTTCATCTCAAAAAGTGAGATTAAGAAATAAAAAGTGAAATTAAAAAAACCTTTGGAAAGATGATTGGGACAATAAAACTAACTCTTTTACACATGTAAATACCACATTCAGTCCCTGGCACAGAAAAGACACTCAGACTTGGTAACTGCATTATCATTGTTATAGAATATTACCTCTTTGGCAGGTGTTTCTAGAGACTTGGAGAAGATTTATCAAAAGGAATTTCGAAAAGGGAAAGACTCTCTGCAGAGTTAATGTTCTTTTTTTTCCCCTAAGCCAGTGCACTTTTTCTAAGGGCTGCTAAGGTTTATGACTCCATCAGAATAAAGAATTTGCAGATAGGCATAGACAATCATACCTCAGACCTTGGGCAATGATTTTTCAGCTTTCGAATGGTCCAAGCTCTGTAGAAATCAAATGGTGGATGCCAGTGCTCATGGTAAATAGGTTTCTGTGGAAAATTCCACATTGATGGTCTCCTTCTGGCACGGAGAGCCAGATGGCACTGAGCCATTCACTGGGGATACAAGATGAAAATTGGCTGGCCGTTTAGCTGGACCCAATTAACCTGTTGGGCGCTGACTCAGATATGAGTCTGCAAGCTTCCATTCTGTCACTTTTCAAAGTCATAGACTAAGAAGTAAAAGAATCTATGCTTTTTTTTCCCCAGGACTTTAAACATTTGAGCTTTTTATATTGAAGAAATGTACAGTTGATTTTGATCAGAATATAAAATATAAGCTTATCTGTTATTTGTACCTTAATATTACTTAATTGAGAGAGTCATGAGAATCTTATTTATTTGTCTGAATTCCTAAAGTTGTGGCAAACTACATATAATATACAATTGAACATTTAGCCATTTTTAAGTGTACTGCTTGGTGACTTTAAATACATTTACATTGTTGTACAGCCATCCATCTCCAGAACTCTTTTCACCTGCCAAACTGAAACTCTATACCCATTCATCAATAATTTTCCCTCTGCTTTTCCCCCAGCTCCTGGCAACCATCACTGTGCTTTCTTTCTTAATGAATTTGACTACTCTAGGTATCTCATGAAAGTGGAGTCACATAGTTTTCATCCTTTGGTGAATGGCTGCTTTCACTTAGTATAATGTCCTTAAAGTCCACCCATGTTATAGCATGTGTTAGAATGGCCTTCCTTTAGAAGGCTGAATAATATTCCTTTGTATGGATATACCACATTTTCCTTATTCAGTCACCTGTCACTGGACTCTTGGAATGATTCTACCTTTTGACTGCTGTAAATAACACTGCTATGAACATGACTGTCCAAGTTCCTGCTTTGTTATTTTGTGTATATACCCAGAAGTGGAATCATTGGAGTATGTGATAATTCTGTTTTTAATTTATTTGAAGAACTGCCATACTATTTTCTACAAAAGCAGCTGCGCCATTTTACATTCCCACCAGCAAGCATAAGGGTTCCACTTTTTCCACATTTTTGTCGACACTTGTTATTTTCTGTTTTTTTATTAATAGCCACCCTAATGAGTGTAAGTGTAGAGTCAATCATTCATTGATTGGTTTTATTTACCTCTTCTTAAAAATTAATAAACTTTAAACAATTTTAGAATCTTGAGGGTACATGTGAGGATTTGTCACATAAATATATTGCATGAAGGTGCAGCTTGGGCTTCTGACAAGCCCCCCCCCAGTAGTGAGCATGGTACCCAGTGGGTGGTTTTGTATCCCTTATCCCACCTCCCACCCTCCCTTCTTTAGCAGTACCCAGTGTCTGTTGTTTCCAACCTTGTGCCCGTGTGTCCAATAACTAGTGCCCACTTATGAGCAAGGATATGCAATATTTCTTTTTTTTTATTTTATTTTTAGAGCAGTTTTAAGCTCACAGCAAAACTGAGTAGAAAGTGCCCCCCCACACACACACATACACACACACACATACACGCACACAAAATCTCCCCTACTATCAATATGCTACACCAGAGTGATACCTTGGTTGCAATTGAACTTATATTGACCCATCATTATCACTCAAAGTCCACGGCTTACATTGGGATTCACGCCTGATGCTTCACATTCTATGGGTTTTGACATATGTATATATCATACATCCACCATTGCATTAATAGTACAGAATAGTTTCACTGTTCTAAAATTCCTCTGTGCTCTGCCTATTCATCCCTTTCTCCTTCCAGTCCCTGGAAACCACTGAACACTTCATTGTCTTCAAATTTTTTCTTTGTCCAGAATGTCATACAGTGGGAATCATGCAGTACATAGACTTTTCAGATTGACTTCTTTCACTTAACACTATACATTTAGGTTTCCTCCATGTCTTTCCATGACTTGACAGCTCATTTCTTTTTAGTGCTGAATAAATATTCCAATGTCTGGATGCACCATAATTTATCTATCCATTCATTCACCTTCTTAAAGACATCTTGGTTGCTTACAATTTTGACAATTATTAATAAAACTGCTACAAACATTAATGAGCAGGTTTTTGTTTGGCCATAAATTTTCAACTCATTTAGGTAAATACCAAGGAGTTCAATTGCTGGATCAGATGTTAAGAATATGTTTAGTTTCTTATGAAACCGCCAAACTGTCTTCCAAAGTGGCTGTGACTTTTTGTATTCTCATGAGCAATGAATGAGAGTTCCTCTTTCTCCACATTCCTAATAACATTTGTTATTGTCAGTGTTTTGGATTTTAGTCATTCTAATAGGTGTGTAGTTGTATCTCACTGTTGTTTTAATTTGCAATTGTCTTCTGGCATGTGATGTTGAACATTTTTTATATGCTAACTTGCCATCTGAATATCTTCTTTGATGAGGCATCTGTTCAGATCTTTTGCTCATTTTTTAAATCAGGTTGTTTGTTTTCTTATTGTTGAATTCTAAGAGTTCTTTGTTTATTTTGGATAACAGTCCTTTACTAGATACTCTTTTGCAAATATTTTCTCTCAGTCTGTGACTTGTCTTCTCATCCTCTTCACATAGTGTTTCACAGAGCAGAAGTTGTTAATTTTAATGGAGCCCAGCTTGTCAATTATTTTTTTTGTGCAGATTGTGCTTTTGGTGTTGTATCTAAAAAGTCATCATTGTAACCAAGGTCACCTAGATTGTTTCCTATTTATCTTCTAGGAGTTTTGTTGTTGTTTTTTTTTTGAGTTGGAGTCACACACTTGTCACCCAGGCTGGAGAGCACAGCCACTGCACTGCAGCCTTGACCTGCTGGGCTCGGGCAATCCCTCTGCCTCAGCCTTCCAAGTAACTGAAACTACAGGCATGTACCACCACACCCAGCTAACTTTTTGATTTATTGTAGAGACAACATCTCGCCAAGCTGTCCTGGCCGATCTAGAACCCCTGGGCTCAGGCAATCTTCTTGCCTCTGCCTCCCAAAGTGCTGGGATTATAGGCATGAGCCACTGCACCCAGCCATCTTCTAGGAGTTTATAGTTTGACATTTTACATTTAGGTCTATGACCCATTTTGAGTTAATGCTTGTGAAGGGTATAAAGATTAATTTTTTGGTATGTAGATATCCAGTATTTCAGCACCATTTGTTAAAAAGACTGTCTGCTCCATTGAATTGTCTTTGCTCCTTTGTCAAATATCAGTTGGCTATGTTTATGTGGGTCTCTGTCCGGACTATATTTTGTTTCATTGGTGTTATTTGCCTTTTCTTTTGCCAATACCATGTCGTCTTGATTATTATAGCTTTGTAGTAAGTCTTGAAGTCAGGTAATGCCAGTCCTCTTACTTTATTCTCTTTCAATATCGAGTTGGTTTATTTTGGGTCTTTTGCCTTTCCATATAGACTATAGACTCAGTTTGTCAACAACCAACAAATAACCTGCTGGGATTTTTATTGGAATTGCACCAAATCTATAGGTAAAGTTGGAAAGAACTGACATCTTGACAATTTTGAATCTGTCTATTCATAAACATGGAATATCTCTGTATTTTTTTTAAGTTCATTGATCTTTCATCAGAGTTTTGTAGTTTATCTCATATAGATACTGTATATATTTTGTCATGTTTATACCTAAGTATTTTATTTTATGGGGTGCTTATTATAAAGAGTAATTTGTTTTTAGTTTTAAATTCCATTTGTTCATTGCTGATACATAGGAAAGAGATTAACTTTTGTATATTAACCTTGTATCATGCAACCTTGCTATAGTTGTTTTATTAGTTCCAGAAGTTTTTATTTTTTTAAATATCTTTTTTAAAATTATATCTTTCAGCTCTTCTACATAGATAATCATATTTTCTGTAAACAGAAACAGTCTTATTTCTTCCTTCTCAATCTGGATATTCTTTATTTCCTTTTCTTGTCTTGTTGCATTAGCTAGAATTTTCAGTACAATATTGAAAAACAGTGTGAGAGGCAACACTCTTGCCTTGCTCTGGATTTTTAGCTGAAAAGCTTCAAATTTCTCACCATCAAATATGATGTTAATAGTAGGTTTTTGTAGATGTTCTTTATCAAGTTGAAGTTCCCTTCTGTTCCTACGTTACTGAGAGTTTTTGTCATAAATGGGTGTTAGAGTTTCAAATGCTTTACCTGTATCTATTGATATAATTATGTGTCTTTTCTTTGTTAGCCTGTTGATATGGTGGTTTACATTAATTGATTTTTAAATATTGAATTTGCCTTGTTTACCTGGGATAAATTCTATTTTGTCACGGTGTATACTTATTTTTATGCTTTGTTGAATTCTATTTGCAAATATTTTGTTGAGGATTGTTTTCATCTCTGTTTATGAGAGATATTGGCCTATAGTTTTCTTTTCTTATAATGTCTTTGCTGGTTTTGGCATAGGGTAATGCTGGCCTTATAGAACAAGCTAGGAAGTATTTACTCTGCTTCTCTCTCCTGGAAGATATTGTAGAGAGTTGGTATACTTTCTTCCTTAAATGTTTGATAGAATTCACCAGTGAACCTATCTGGGCCTGGTACTTTCTTTTTTGAAAGGTCACTAATTATTACTTCAATTTCACATATATATATTTGTTTCAGATTATCTATGTCCGTTTATTTATCTTTGAGATATGATCTTGCTATGTTGTCCGGACTGGTCTCAAATCCTGGGTTCATGGAATCCTCAGCCTCCTGAGTAGCTAAGATTGCAGGTGCACATCACCACACCTACAAGTCTTATTTATTTTTAACTGCATTGTTACAAAAATATTAGGATAACACAAATTGCTAAAAACAAATGAAGTATAATCATCTTTAACTACAATTTACTAAATGTTGTAGCAGGCCCTGCAAACTTGCAAAGTATGCAATATGAGTCTCGCTTTACAAACGAGAACACTGATGCTTAGAGAAATTAAAGGATTTGAACAAGGCAACTCTGTTCATTCATAGTGGAGCAAAATCCAATTTTGCCTGATTGCCTGGCTCATGTTCTAGACACATGCTTCTTTAGTCTTTAGGGTAAGTAATTCGTATGTGCCATTCTGTGAGGAAATCCATGCTGATCCCAGGCGTTGACTGTCTACCTCATGATCATGTTCCTATTATGGTAGTTTCAGAAGCTCCACCACCACATGCATAGGAGTACAGGGCACAGTCACAAGTACCAGGGTTCCAGTGATCCCTTTCACCTGTTTTTTTATTGGTTTGTTTGTTTTGCCAAAATGCATTTTTACAAACTTGGTATTGAAACTTGAAAAGCAAAACCAGTGTTTTCCCTTTCCACATTGTTTCGCTTAATGGTGAACTTGTACCTAAACATATTTCTGTAAAATAGCACCACTGAATCTGTGCAGCAATTTATAAGCCCAGACCTCAGCCATTGGGGGTCAGATTATGATTCAGCTTCCAAAGCTACCATTTTCTCACTGTGTGCCTATGGGAGGAGATACTTAATCTAGCGAAGCCTCAGTTTCTTCATCTGTAAAATGAGACAGGGATAAAATATTGATTTCATAAGAGGGTCATTGGTTTAAATTAGAAAATGCATGTAAAGCCCATGGCACTGCTCTATAAACAGATTAGAGATTCAGTAAGTCCTATCTAATATTATTCCAAACCATTCTGAGAAACTTCTATATGCCAAACCCTTTTAATGAATCATTTGCTTGGTCTTCAAACTTTTTTAAAAAATCTTTTCATAACAATAAATGATTTTTGACTATTCATCCTCAGTATTTGCAACTTTATTTATAAATTATATCCATGACTCATTCTCAACCCATGTACATTAAGAAAGTTTAATACTTCCTTTCTTAAGATTAAGAAGAGAGAGAGATTTAAACATTTTCTTTCCAAATTTAAATGTATTGTCTTAAGCACCCTGTTTTGGAGGCCTCAAGTTTAGCTTATCTAAAACCGGGGTTGGCAGCCAGGCACAGTGGCTCACACCTGTAATCCCAGCAGTTTGGGAGGCAGAGGTGAGGCGATTACCGAACCCAGGAATTCGAGACCAGCCTGGGCAACTTCGTGAGATCTCGTCTCTACAATAAATCAAAAAATTAGCCAGGCGTGGTGCATGCCTGTAGTTACAGCTACTTGGAAGGCTGAGGCGGAAGGATCACCTGAGCCCAGCAGGTCCAGGCTGCAGTGGCCCTGAGTGTGCCACTGTACTCCAGCCTGGGTGACAGAGTGAGACTCTAACTCAAAAAATAAAAAGTAAAACAGGGCTGAAAAACATTTTCTGTAAAAGGTTAGATAGTGAAGATTTTTTTTACTACCTTGAGACTCTGTCATAGCCACTCAATTCTGCTGTTTTGGCGTGAAAGCAGACATTGACAATATGCAAACAAATGGGCAGGCCGTGTTCCAGTAACATTTATTTACAGAAACAAGTGCAGGACCATAGTTTGCAGAGTTTGCAGATCTGTGACTTAAGACAACTTGCTCTGCTATTTAAATACAAATTCCCCTTGGGGAACTATCTAAGGCCAGCAGTACTTGCAAACAGTGTGAGCTAGTTGGTAAGGAAGAAAAGTGAGGTGCTGCATATAATAGCCCCTTCCAGAATGTACAAAATATATCAGCACCATTGTTTTTGTTACTATTATTATGTACATTTTTCCATATATAGGTGATTAAAGGTGCAGACTTCCTTGTACCAGTATTACTATGCAGGAATCATATTGAGTCTTTTGTAAATAAGGGTGGCCCTCACTGACCCTTTGGAAGCAAGATATAATCTTTTATTTGATTTTTCCTACTCCTTTGCTAGCCAGATAACTACCCATATGAAAGGACCGAATCTTTCTATAAAATTGTTGCAGCCCACAAACAGGGAAATATAATATAAAAGACTAATGACTTCATGGGGCAATGGCTCATCTATTGATAGTTCTTTCATGTTACTTGCTACATGCCAGAAACTGTGCTGGACATGGGAGTGGGCATGGGAGAAACAGGCATGAATGAGAGAGGTGGTCTCTGCCCTTGAAGAACTCCATCAGATTTCCTCTCTCACCGCCCTTCCAACATTGCTCTTGTCAAAGTTCTCAAAGACCTACATGTTGCTAAATCCAGTGATCATTTCTCCGTTCTCAAATGGCTCAACCTATCAGCAGTATTTTACATGGTTGATTTCAGGATCTTTCTGGAGCAGCTGCTTTTCATTTGCCCTGGGACTCCATTGTCTCCTGGTTCTGGTTTGCCTCACTCCTTGCTGCTTCTCTACCTCTTTTGCTGGTTCCTCCGACTCTTGAGCCTCTAAATGATGGTTTGCCCAAGGGCTCTTCTTTCTGTTCTATACTCTCTGGGAGAGCTTATCCAGCTTCATGATTTAAATCCATCTATCTGTAGATAACTCCCAGATTTGTGTTTATAGCCTGGACTTCTGTCCTGAACTCCAAGTTCATAAATCCGCCGAAACAGGCAGCAGCTCTTCCCAAACCTAACATACGCAAAACCCATTCCCTAGTATTTTCCTGCCTGCTTGCCAAGCTGTTGTTCCCGTGTTAGTTCTGTGCCTTGCTTTGCTCAGGCTAAACCCCTTAAGGTCTCTTTGTCTCCTCTCTTTCTTTCACATCCCATACCCAACCCACCAGCAAATATTGTCCGTTCTACCTTCAAAGGTATGTGAAGTGAATGATCAAACACTACCCCTCACCCGGCCATCTCTCTCCTGGGTTATTCCAGGAGCTTCCTCCTTGTTCTGCTTGCTCTTTCTTCACTCTCCTTCAACCTGTTCACATCACTCAGCTGCTTAAAACCTTCCCAAGATTCTCCATCTCAGAGGAAAATCCAAATTGATATCCTGTCCCATGGGCTCTACACATCTGTCACAGTAGTCCCTGCGGCACCTGCCTCCCTGCTGCCCTTCCAGCATGCTGGGCACTCTCCAGCACAGGCCCCTGCACCTTCTGTTCCTTTATTTCCCCAGATACCTGCAGGGTTTGCTTCCCCACCCACTTCAGGTCACCACCCAATGCCATCTTAACAGACAGGTCTTCCCTGACCTAATCATATGTAACAGACCACTCCCAGCACCCCTTTCCTTCTTATTCCTTTCTATTTTCCTTAAAAACACTGATCATCGTTCAACATGCCATATTTATGTTGATTGTCTGACTTCTACCTTAGACTCCAGCACTCTGAAACAGGGATTTTGTTTAATGCTTTATCCCTGAATGAAGAGCAATACCGATAGGTGCTCAACCTTTGAAGAGGGAGGGAAAGAAAGGAAAAGAAAACTCACCTTGCGGAGGAGCTCGACTCTTGCAATTGCTGCAGGACAACGGGTACACTAGGTGTGAAAGCCTAGGGGGCTGCAGCCCTTCACCCCTGCTTGAGTTAGAACAGCTTTCTTTCATCTGCTTATATGCTGAGTGACAATATAAATTTCATTCTGGAGGAAAATGCCCCACTGCTTTTTTTTTAAAGTATTTTTGCAAAGATGGAAATAACAGACACTGAGGACATCGATAAGGGGGGAGGTGGGCAGGAGGTTAGGGTTCAGAAACTACCTATAGGGCACCATGTTCACTATCTGGGGAATGGGCCACCTGACACCCAATCTCCACCACTACTGCACAATATGTCCCTCTAACGAACATGCAAGTATACCCCCTGAATCTAAAATTAAAAAATAAAAATAAATAAATAGGAAAAGACGTGCTTAAACAGTCCGCTATTAACAACTGTCCTAGGCCACAGGCAGCCAGTGAAGGCTTGCAACAGGTGAGCAGCATGATCCTGTCTGCATGCGATGGCGAAGAATCTGGCAGGGATGTGGGGGTTAGTGCAGAAGTGGTGAAACCGGAGCAGAGGATCCATCTGGGAGGTAGATGGGTCAAGGCGAGCGGTGATGACAGTGTGAATCTCTCAAGCAGGGAACCCAAGGAACCTCTGCAAATTCCCATTTCTTTCTCCATTCTGGCAGGTTTATGGTAGCAGCATTCTTTGGCCTATGCTTTTCCTTCTTGAATAAAATGAGTATTATTGTATTTATGTGTACTAAGTGCTATATTATTACTGTTGACTATATACTGCATAGTATATAGTAATATATACTAAATACTGTAGCTACATGCATGTATAGGAACTCATCTTCACATGTACATGAATATGCATACAGCCTTCATGTTGGCTAATTAGTTTCACTGGGTCTTTGGAAAAGGAGACAGAGTAAAAAATGGAGTAAATAATTAGGTGTCAAGTAATTAAAAATACTGTTGAGAAAGAACGCCTTTTAAATAGTTTTTTTAATTGGGTTTTTAATATGACTGACTGAGAAAGTTTCTCTCAGAAGATGGTGTTGATTGACAGCCTACATAGTTATTAATAACATGTAGTCAATCTGCTAGGAATATATTAAGTGTTTGAGAGACAGCATATCTGAAAAGGCTTGCCAAGGATTCCAGCAAGATACTCAGTGTGGGACACATCTTTTTCTTGGCAGGGAATCAGTGACCATTGAGCAGAACTAAAATAGATGGTATATAGAAGAAGATGGCCTGAGGACCCTGTTGGATCTGCATCTCACTGTTTTGAAATGCCAGCTATCTCTAATAAGACCGGAAGCCATCAGTTAAATGATTGGCCTCATAGGCAGGGCATTCGACAAAGAGTTTATCATCAGAGACTCCTTACCAAAATGTCATGTACATTTTCTGAAGAGCACATCTCTAAAACTGGGCTAGGTGATTTTTTTTTTAAGAAAATACATTTCATTGTGATATTTTCTCATTAGTAAAATTAGGTTTATTTAGTCCTAAAAATTTTTAAACTACAGATAAAAAAATGGAAGAAAATCAAAAGTATCTATGACCCCACAACATTAAAAAAGCACTGTTGATCTCTCTGTTTTACAAACATACACTCACATTCACCCTTTTTTTAAAATTTAAAATAGGTCCACATTACACATTGAATTTTGTGGTCTGCTTTTTCATTTAAAAATCTATATAATCAACATCCTTCCATGTCATTAAATACTCATCTACAAAATTGTTTTGTAAGACTGTATAGTAGTCTATCATAGTCCATCAAAGTATTCCACCATAGTATTCCACCATACACCAGTATTCTTGAATACCAGAGTTTATTTACATGTCTCCAGCTGTTAGACGTTTAGGTTGTTTCCAACTTTTATTTACTCTCCTACTCAATACTGCGTTGAGTACCGATATTCAGCCAGCTGGCACTGATACAGCAATACAGCCTGTCCTGCACCAGTCATTACACGTTTAAATATCACCCTGGAAATATCTTTATATAAATCCATGGACTCCTTGGGACATTTTTTAGAATTATTGGAATTTCCTAGTTATAGGCATTGGACATTTTTACAGGTTTTTGCTATATTTTGACAAATTGACCTCCAGAAAATAAATAGTAGTTAACACCAGGTTGGACAGTCCAGAAAGCCCATCTGAGCTCTAAAGCATTTTAGGACATTTGTTCGAGAAGTTTGACAAAGAAATGAAAGAAATAGAGCTTTATTTTAATTCAAACTAAGACAGATACAGACACAGACATTGACATAGAGATATAGTATATTAATCACAGTCCTGGCAAGAAACAATGGCATTGTCAGATGAGGTAATTGAGGAGCATGTAGTGAAGGGACTATTTTAAAAGTATGGGAGGGATTAAGGACAGACAGTAAGGTTAGAGAGGCACCCTGAGGCTAGCGACGGCTAGGAGCTGTCACTCATAGACCTGATAGGCAAGGGGACAGAGGAGTTCCTAAACCTGGGGGGAGCTGTAGCTGTATTTCATCTGTAGCAGAGGCCTGCCCTAAAGGAGTTGTGCCCTCCTACACAGGAACACAGCCATTGCCCAGCAGGAAGGTCTTCAGGAGAATAGATATCCCAATCTCAATCTCCTGCCAACCTCCTCAGACCTCCTGTCAGGGCCTCCCATTGGTTGATCCTAGTGGAATTCCAGAGGGAAACCAACTGGTAAAAGAACAGCCTTCTAAGGCACAGAATGAGCTGGAAAAGGGCGGGTGTGGATCTGGACAAGCAAATGGAAGACAAGCAATAGACCCATCCCTAGTTGTAGGCATGGGCATTGATTTTTTATTTTAAACCAGAGGCTGAAGACAGAAGGAAGAATGGTTGAAGAAAGAGAAATTAAAGATAGTGAGGAAACAAAATCAAAACTCCATCCAGTCTTTCACTTGCAATAGAGGTATCTGAGACACAGGGAGGTATGAGTCAGTATGTCTCTCCCTCAACAGCTGCATGTACTAGGTTTCATATTTGCCACTTCTTGCAAGCTACTCCCAGCAGGGTTTTGAAGGTTTTCAGCAGCACCCGAGGAAAGTACAGACAAAGGGAGGATAAGCTGGGGGAAGGGGGAGACCAATGTAATCTTATGTAACTCACATCCTTACAAAAACTCATTTGCTTTTATTTTAAGAAGCACTATTTATGAATTCTCCAGGGGGTTAAAAAGCATAAGAGATGGGTTTTTGATGTGATGTCAATAGAAGAAAAATCTCTTAACTCTTGGAATAAATGGTGCTTTTGTTTTGGCTTTCTGTGTTTGAAAAAGACAGTCTGTTTTCATAAACATAAACAAGAATCTCCAGCCACCTTTTCCCTTATAACCCTCTGTCTCTTTGCGCAAATGACAACATTCCCTTCGTGATTCATTCCTGAAGACATTCTTCTGGGCTAAATGCGGCTGCTGAATTTGTACTTCAGTTTTCGCTGTGAGTCCCACATGATTCTTGCTCAGGCGGCAACTGCACTATTACAGCTTTCATGTCTCGAGTCCCAGATTGTTATACCCCTGGGTTGCCTGCGGCTCTGCACCAGCCTTTATGCAACTGGCTTCTCCCATTTCCTCAAGGGGCATTTGAGGTCTTTGAGGCAGCCCAGCGAGGAGCACCCCTGTTTCCACCTGGGTTCTGAACACTTGAGAAATAAATGAAGGGTGGCAGATGGAAGCCAAAAGACCATGTTTATTATTGATAATGAATAACTTAGCCTAGTGTGAGCACCCAGTAGACTTGGTAATCGCGTCCAGTATTAGGGAGACTGACCCACTTGGTCATGGGCAACATTGGATGAAGCAGAGGATGAAGCGGCCCCTGGAGGAGCATCCGAAAAGGCTGCGGACAGCCAAGAGGAAGAAGGCCAAGTCTCCACAGAGCATGCCCAATTTATTCTTCCTTGGTTTACTACTCTTGTAACTCATACCACTACCTGTGACACAAGGGGTAGAGAGAGTCTAGGAGGGACATTAATGGGATTGTCGTCCCATGGAAATAAATACCAGGAATTAGGGCGAGGTTTTCTTCCCAACAGTGACATGGGTAACACAGAAGCTGAAAGTGTGCCTTCCGTTAGGCTGGTCCATAAATGTGTACTACTCGGTAAATACTTGTTGACAGTGTGTTCATTTATTTAACAAATATTTGTTGAGCAAAGATATAGGGTCAAAATAAGAAGTTTTGACTCTTGATTCTTGGTATAGTAAAGAGCTGCTAGAAAATTCTGAGCAAGGGAAAAATATGATCAGATTTACATTTTGGAAAAGTTACTCTAATTGCTTTTGTATAATGGATTATAAGAAGACAAGTGAGGCTGAGCACAAGTAGTGCATGCCTGTAATACCAGCACTTTGGGAGGTCAAGGTGTGAGAATTTCTTGAGCCTAGGTGACAGATACCAGCCTGGGCAACATATAGAGGCCCTGTCTCTAAAGAAAAAGTAAAGTATTAGCCAGGTGTGGCGGCACGTAGTAGTTCCAGTTATTCAAGGGACTGAAGTGGGAAGATCACTTGAGCCAGGAGTTTGAGGCTGCAGTAAGCTATGATAGCACCATCGCACTCCAACCTAGGTGACAGAGCAAGACCCTATCTCGAGAAAAAAAAAAAAGAAATAAATAATAAAAGAAAAAGGAGAAAGAAGAGGAAGTCAAATGAGTGGAAGTGCTGCCTGGGCGAGAAGTGAGGATACCTGAGCCTAGGCTGAAATCAGAGAAGGACACAAAAGAGAGGAGCATGTGGGATGTAACTTGCAGACAGAATTGGCGGGATTTGCTGAAGGATTGGCGTTGGGGACGGGGTCAGTGAGGGAAGGAGAAGAATTGAGAGCAACCTGTATTTTTATTTGAGCAACTGAATGAATAGAGATAAAGTACACAGGGAGGGGCAGGTTTGGGGCATTGTTTGAATAAGTGGGTAAGTGATGAATGATAGTGTGCCGGTCGCCTAGCCTCTTTTGGAGGCTGATCATACATCCCTGTTTTCCTAGTACAGTCCTGGTTTGCACCTGCTGACCCAGCATAAGTATTAAGAATGCTTCCTTTCACCCTCAAAAGTGACCTGCTTTGGAATGATAAAGTACTTGGTTGCCCTAGCTTAGAGAGAATTTTGAGCTTGCAGAGAATTGTTGGAAACATGCTTTGAAATGTGAAAAGCACTATATAAATGTAAAATGCCAATCAGTGTTAGCTATGTTAATGAGGATTTGTCCAAAAGCTAAATCGTCTTTGCTCATTAACTTACACTATTATTTTAGGTTATGTCCTGCTGCTGTCTGATTTGTCTTCCATGACATGTGGCTCTCAACCCTTGAATGGGACTCTGGTTCCCATCCTCTTCTCTTCTTCCTCCTCCTCCGCCTCCTCCTCCCTCCAGCCCTTCCCCCAGTTGTCAATGATTTCTAAAACACCATACTTAATTGGCCTATGGGGACTCTCTACTTAAAGGAACCAATGGTTCATCTTTTTGAAGATGAGAGGTTTTGTTTAGACACTAACCACTTGCTTCCTACTGTACAGCTTTTTCATGGCTAGGTTTCCCTCTAGGAAGGGGCAGTCTTGGAAGATAATCCTCACTCAACCTGGCTCTCAAAATACTTTGTGAAATGCAAAGATTCACTTTCTAGCTGCCGTTCCCTCTTGAGAATGTCTAAATACACAGTCATGCCCACAGAGGCGTTAGCATTTACCGCAAATGCCACAGCTCTGCAGGCTGGGTGAGGCTTGTTGATATTTAGAGAAAGACATGTGTAGACACCAGGGTTCTAAACCCAACTCTGCCCCTTGCCTGCTGTGTGACCCTAACAAAAATACTTTCCCTCACTGGAACTTTATCTCCCCAGCCATAAAATAGGGGAGGATGCCCCTCTGACCTCTGTGGTCACTTATACCTTGCCATTTATGTCCATTATATAATGGAGAAAAGTACTTCATGATCATACTTGTGGGGCCCGGGGAGTTATTTCACAGTCCTTTCATTCTGAAGTCAAATTTAAACTGATTTGAGCCTTCACACAGAACTGATGCAAGCCCAGATGGTTCTCTTATGGTCTTCGTCCCTGCCTCCCCTTCCCCAACTTGTCCTAGAACCGAGGAAATGTACACAATCCTCTCCCCATGGAAAGGCCTCAGACTTACTCCTGCGTTTATGTGCTAGGCTGCCATAACAATGTCCCACAAAACCAGTGACTGAAACAACGGCAAGCCCTGACTGGAGGCTGGAAGTCTGAAGCCAGGTGTAAACAAGGCTGGTTCCTTCTCAGTCTGTGAGAAAGAGTCCGTGCCTCTCCCTTAGTTCCCGGTGGTTTGCTGGAAATCTTAGGCTTGCCTTGGCATATAGAAGCCCTACCTCAATCTCTGCTTTCATCTCCACATGGCATCCTCCCTGTGTGTCTGCCTGTGTCCAAGTTTCCCGTTTTCATTGGTCATATTGGACCATGGGCCCACTCTCCTTCAGGATGGCCTCACCCTAAGTTGAATCTAAGTCCGTGGTGACCCTGTTTCCAAATAAGGTCACATTCCGAGGTGCTCGTGGTTAGGACTTCAACATATGCATTTGGGGAGGACACTATTCATCCCCTTACACCTCCCGAGTATGGAAAAGCTCTGTCAGACCTACTGCTGCAGTTCCCGCCATTTTGCCTCCTAGAGAGTTGCTGGCCTGTGGTAATCTGTCTAGTGCTGGGCTCCTGATGGAGCAAAGTCAAACTTGCCTGGTTTCTCGCCCAAGCCTGTGTGAGTTTTGGAAGGAGAAGAGTCTTCCTGGTGCCGCATTTTGCCCCTGATGTGCTACACTAGGCTCCTGAGACCACCAGGCCCCCTTAAAACCATTCTCCTCCACAAATTCCAGGGCTCCACCACCTCACAGGTGTTCAGGACAACCGGACAGTGTTCAGTAAAGCCAGCCAACTCTCTGTAGGGGAAAAGATTCCCAAACACCAAAATCACAAAGTCCAGCCCCATTGCTCCTTGGAATAAAAGGAAAAAAACTTGCATTTCCTCCAGATTAATCTGCTAGGATCCCTTGCCCTACCCAAGATGGCTAGAGAGACTTCTTGCTCTGCCAGGGAAAGAAAACCACAACCCTTGGAAAAACCTACTATCACATCTAATCAGTATGTGTTTATTAGGCAACTACAATGCACTGTATTTGCTGCTGGATACAAAACTGAACCACAAAGGTGAACACCCTATGGCTTCTGCTCTCAAAGAATTTATGGTTCAGGTTTTACATAATCAGCTGAGAGTCAGTCTGCCAGAGAAGGGCAGTGACTTACCCAAGGTCATCCAGCTGATCCGTGTCAGAATTAGAACGAAGATCCCGTCTGCTAGCTCCTCGTTTACTCCCAGCATCTGTGTGGCTTTCAACCTGTGCCTCAGGAAGTTCTGAACACATTCCTCTTGCTGACTGATCAACATTTGCCTTTGCCCTGGTCTCTGGCCACAGTGGAATTAGTGGTGGCTTGTGGTTAAGTATTAGTCTCGTCATCCTTTGGGGGGAGGGGTCACGTCACACGGTCTGTCACTGGATCTTGTAAAGAAAACCATCTCAAAGAGCCTGAGCATGACCAGAGGTTTGTTAAATCAACAGTCTCTGGGGGAGCTCAAGTTACTGCAGTATAAATGTGCTGATTAAAGAGGCAGCGGTGGAGGAGAAATCTGGAGACCCGGCCTGCATTCTATTGCCAATGTGTCCAGGCTTCCAGATCCTGGGCGGGTCACTTAGCCTCCCTGAGCTGTGACGCCATCCTTTTCACTGTCACTCGGTGCCGTGCTCAAGGAGAGGAATCTAGTCAGTTCCAGCCACTGCTGAGACCCAGAGCCTCTGCTTCATTCCCCAGTGTGCTGGTATAGCCATCATCTATTGCTGTGTTGCAAACTACCCAAAACTTGGTGCTTTAAAACAATGACTGTCTATTAACACTGTCGAGTCTGTAGGTCAGCCAGCCACTTTTGCTGATCCGGATGAAGCTTGACTGGGCTCATTCACGCAACTGAAGTCAGGTTGATCAGCCATCCTCATTTGCCTGGGAATGAATGAAGGGGACCCCTGGAGTGTCGAACTTTTAGTTTTAAAAGTAGGAAAGTCCCAGGCAGGAGGGGAGGTCTCAGTCACCCTAGATGAAGCAGCTAGGGGCTGATTGTCATGTGGGGCAAAGGAGTGGGAGAGTTGGGGACTGGGCCATATGTAGACAATCCTGGATTTATTCCCCTGGTGCTGAGCAAAGTTCAAGAGAACAGGCGGATACGAAGTTTTCTTGAGGCCTAAGATCAGAACACACGCATCATCCCTTTGCCTCATCCCATTGGTCAGAGCAAGTCATGAGGTGATCCCAGACTTAACCAGTGGGGAAATAGACTCCACTTCTTGTGGGAGGAGCTGCAGTATCATCGCAAAAGGGTGTGGCCACTAGGTGGGGAAGAAGTGTGTCAAGTTGGTGGTTGATCTACTGCAAGCCCTGGGAGCTTGCTTTCTGCAGCCGTCAGATGCCATGTCTCCCAGCTGCCAGGACACCAGGAACTGGGAGGTGATGATAAAATGGGGCAGGCTTGGGTTCTCCCAAAGACTCTTCTCTGCATGCCTTACCTATTCTCCTTTCCCCTTGGTTCATGGCGTCCCACTAAATGGAGCCTCATCTTTTTTGCCTGGCCAACTCTTCTCTTTGTGAAGGCAGCTTGACAGTCCGTCCCTCCAGGAAGTCTACCTTGACCTCCAGACTGGTTTAACATTCCCCCTTCCTCCTGGACCATCACCCCATCCTCCCACATGTGCTTCCGGTGTCATAGCACCCACCACCAGGTTCTGACACTTAGGATTGGGAGACCTTTACCTTGGAGATTATCAAATTTATTTCTGCATTCCACCAAGATGTGGCACAGAGTAGGTGCTCGGGAGATTGATTGCTGAGGACTGGCTTGAGGGCCACCTGGAATGCGAGCCCCAAATCTTTTGTCCTGTCCTCTCTAATCAGGCCCAGAGCCTGTAGCCAGGCTGCTGCCAGCCACAGACATCAGCATCACCCTGCTTCACCTGCCAGGTACAAGACAGTGGTCTACCCGTGGCCCCAGCTTTGCCAACCGACTGATGCTTTTTTTTTGCCTTGGTACTGCCTAGGGTGAGAGGTGAGAGTCTCCACACAGAACGACATCATGATGTGGGTGTCATGGTGAAGTCAGACCCATGTCAGGCTCTGCGTGTGTCCACATGTGTCCAGCAATGGTGTCCCAGTCACTTCCCTGCAGGTCCTGTGGACACAAAAAAACCTGGTTTAGAGAGAGGAGGACCAGACATACCTGGGGCCCTCCTCCACTCACCCCACCCTCAACACCTTACCGAGTCTCTCTCCCTCTGTGTCCTGACCCCTTCCCTCCTTCCCTGCCTGCCTTCTTCTCCACCCATGGCCACCACCCTTGCTCAGGCCTGATTCCCTGCACCTGAAGGGGTCAGAGTGTGCGTTCTAAATGCACGAGAATGTGGTGATCAATAGCAAGACCCAGGAGCCAGACCACCCAGTTTTAGCCACTCCTAGTCAGCCTTGGATAATTTCCTTAGCTTTTCTGTGTCTCCTGGTTGTCTTCATTTGTAACTGGGTTGGGGGACGTATCTGTGTCTTAAGGTTGCTCTGTGGATTAGCCGAAGTGATATTTGTAAATGCTCACTTAGAACGCTCACTGATGTAGTTAGTGCTCAGTACGTTAGCCATCCCTGCTGCCATCTCTGCCCTACCTCAGACCCTCCACTGGGTCCTCACTGGCCACAAGATCAAGTCTGAGGTCCTATCACAAAGAGCAGGTCGTTGCTCTTTGTGCTTCCCCCTTCTTCCTGCCATGGACACAGATCTAATGCTTGGAGGTGTGGCAGTCACCTTGTAACCATGAGGAAAATGATAAGGATGGCAGGGTTGGAATTTTATCTGAAAGGAGCCTGGGGCCTTGAAGACTCTGTAGAACTGCTATGCGAGCCTGAACTGCTTTTCCCCAAACTACTCATTTATGAAACAAATGAATCCTGTTTGAATAAACAAAAAGTCCTACCTACTCTGTCTGGCATTCATGAGCCTCCAAGAGGTGGCTCCTGTTCCCTCTACAGCCTCGTTTCTGACATCATATTTATTCTGAAATCACTCCAGACTCCCTGACTTTATGTCCTAGCCCTAGAGAAACCTGGAATTTCTTCTGCACATCACAGGCCTGTGGCTTTCAATCATTGTTCATGCTTTTCCCGTTTTTCTTCTGACTGGAACGTCCTGGCCCACTCACCATTTTCTGCCCGGCAAAATCCTATTCATTCATTAAAACCCTGTTTTATATCCACTCCTTTATGAAGATGTGACTGACCTCTCCACCCATTCTGTACAAATTAATCACTGCCTGCTACAAATTGAGCTAGACCAATGAAGTGCAATTCCCACTTACTTGTAATTCCAGTCTCTCTGTGCCTCAGTTTCCTCATGAATTACATGAAGCAAATAATAGGGTTTTATGAACATCAAATAAAAAAGTGTTGATCACTCAGAACAACCAATAGAAAGCATTCATAAGTGCTAACTAGCATCATCCTCATCATTATTCATAATCACCACTTGCACATGTATCATTCAAGGGCGGGGACTGTTTGATTCATCTCTGAGTCCCCTGGCCCCAGCACAGTGCCTGGCACAGAGCGGGCATTGAGAAAGGATGACTGAAGCCACTGATGGAAGCCCTTTAACAGTCCAAGAATGCTCTATGTCCTCAGCATTCCCAGAGATAGGTCTGATGGGGCCCAGAAGAGGAAATGGCTTCATCCTTCTGCTCTGAAACCTTCTCAGTGAGGTCCCTAGCAGAGCATGTCTCACTTCTGTCAAGTTAGTAGAGATCATAGAAGTAAGAGTGCTCCATAGAGTGTCACGTACCACCCAGTGCTGCCAGCACCACTGCTCTTGGTGAAGACGAATGCCTGAGGTGTGGGGTAGCCACTTAGGGAACCTGAGGAGCCTCCCTATTCAGAGTGAAGGCGAGTGCAACATGGTGTCAAAGAAAAAGCCAGGCAGGTGTGGTGGGCACCACTGATGTTTCCTGGCCACATAACCCATGTAAGCCCATTGGTTTCAATCAACTCTTTGGGTCTCAGTTTCTGCATCTGTTAAACAGGTTTGTAGCATGGGCTTGTTGTGAGGATTCCACGTAGCAGCAAGTGTGAAGCATGTGGCCCAGGCCTGGCCCACAGTGAGTGCTAACAAATGTCCCTTCTGCTTTCCTTCCCTTGTTCTTCCTCCCCATTTCCCCTCATCCTATCTGTGTGGTTGGGCCAAAAGGAATCCTGTCATCCCAATGATAGAGGACGGGGGAGGGGCACAGTCAGGAGTATGACAAGCAGGCTAGGTCTCTAGATTGGACATGCCGTCTTTGCCCAGGGATGAGGTCTAGGGCCCTTTCAGGCAGGGGGGCCATATTTGCACATGCTGGTGCAACATGCTTTTGCTGGAACACGGCTGGGGTCTCTAGAAACAGCTCCACCAGGGCTGAAGAGTCGGCTGGCCTTACGTGAACACAGACTGCAGATCCCTGCACAGGCCAGCATCTGCTTGATCAGGCTCATGGCTAAGCACTCTGGCAGCCAACTGGAAGAGCTGGCTGGCATGGAGAGTTCTCACCAGGCTCCACACACTGCTTGAGAGCCAGGAGGGAGGTCTGCCAGGGCCTGCCAGCCAGTGCCAGGGATGGATGAGCCTGGAAGCTCAACGACCAGACGGTGATTGGGCAGCCAGGGAGCTGGAGGAGGACTCGAGGGTGCGCGTGGGCCCATCATTTCATTTCCCCCAGACTCAGTTTCTCCTTCCGCAAAATGAGCCTCCTGAACATCACATGAAACAAGCTCTGAGGTTCCAGGGAGCAAGATAATAATACCCATCTTCCTAGTCTAAACTCAGAATTAATTGAGACATAGAGGAGCCAGATAATAGTAATAATAACAACAACAACAACAAGGCCAGGTACAGTGCCTAATGCCCATAATCCCAGAACTTTGGGAGGCTGAGATGAGAGAATTGCCTGAGCCCACGGGTTCGACACCAGCCTGGGCAACTTGGCGAAACCTTGTCTCTACAATAAATCAAAATATTAGCTGGGCATGTTAGTGCATGCCTGTAGTTCCAGCTACCTGGAAGGCTGAGGTGGAAGGATCACATGAACCCAGCAGGTTGAGGCTGCAGTGGCCATAAGTGTGCCACTGCACTCCAGCCTGGGTGACAGAGTAAGACTCCGACTCAAAATAATTATAATAATAATAACAAATATTTATAAAGCATCTTTACCACTAGCTAAGCATTAATACTTACTTAGCACGTCTTGTCATCTGTCAAACTCTGTTCTAAATCCTTTACAATTTTGACAAATTTAATCCTCATAACACTTCTATAGGGTAAGTACTCTTATTATCCCCATTTTATAGATGAAGACATGGAAGTACTGAAAGTTTAATTAATTTGCTCCATATCACATACCTAATAACTGGCAGACCAGGATTTAATGCTGGGGGGTTCTGGCTTCAGAGGCCATGAACTTGACCTCTACACTTTACCAATGACCATGGAAAACCCTCATGTAGCTTTGAACCTGCAGCCAGTGGGACTTGGTAGCACTTCACCCGAAGATTAAACAGGCATGGGTCCCCCATGGGGGAAGAGGAAAAGTCTGCTTTTTTGTAGGCCACCTCTTTGTGGGGTTGGCATAGTGGAGTGAGGCAGGTCCAGTTCCTTCTCTCAAACCTACCAGTCCAATAGTCGTCGTCACTCAAACCACCACAAACTTGATGACTAAGCAACGGAAATATGTGCTCCCACAGTTCTAGAGACCGGAAGTCCACAGTCCAGGTGTCCTTCTGGAGGCTCTCAGAAAGAATCCATTCCTTGCCTCTCTCCCAACCTCCAGTGCCACCGGTGATTCTTGGCGCTCCTTGGCTTATAGATACTCACTTGCAGTCTCTGCCTCCGTGTGTCACATGGCCTTGCTCTCTGTGTCTCTGTGTGTCCTTCTCTGTCTCACAAAGGGCACTCTCATTGGATTTAGGGTCCACCCTAATCCAGTATGGTCTCATTTCAAGCCTTACTTTAATTAAATCTGCAAAGCCATATTTCCAAGTAAGGTCACATTCTGAGGTTCCCAGTGGACATGAGTTTTGAGGGGACACTTTCCAACCATGAAAGAGAGAAATAAGTAAGGGAGTGAGAGAAGGTGAGCGTGTACTCTATACGGCATGTTTCCCCACCAGGAACCCTAACACGGGCAAAGTAGTCTCTTCCCAGGATTAGTAGATAATGTCTTGGCTGCTTTAACAGAGATCAAAACAACCATGGCCAAAGCATAGCAGAAACGTGTCTCTTGCACACAAGGTCTCAGCTGGGGGGATAGAGAAGTTCTGCTTCCCAAGGTTCTTAAGGGACCACGGCTGCTTCTATCTTGTTCTGCCATACCCTACAGGATGCCCTTGACCCCAAAGGCAAAGATAGTGCACTGAAGAGAACCACACATTAGCCAGCAGGTGGTGGGAGAGGAAGTAGAGGACTTCTAGCTTCCTTCTAAGGGTGCAATCAAGATGTTTCACCTAACACTTCTGCTCACACCCACTGGCCAGAACTAAGATGGTCACACCTCGCCATAAGGGAATCTGGGAAATCTAGTCTTTGACTGAGACATCATGGGATCAGCTAAAACTCAGGGGTTTTTGTTTCTAAATGAAAAGACAAGGAGATTGCAGGACAACTAACACAAAGTATAGGAAATATCTGAAACATGGTCAGAAGTCAATGAATTGTGATTTTGATCTTCTGCCATGACATTACTGACAACATGCCTATAAGCCTCTGTATTCTCTCCTGATCCTGCCACCCGTCACTACAATAACACAAACCCAGACTGATCATGACTGTATAGCCCTGAAATGGACCACTCCTCTTCACACTCCTTAAGCTGGTTCACCATGTCTGCTGCTTTCTCGGCTGCACCCCCATCTCCAGTTCAAGCCTGAACTGCAGGTCGCAAAGTCCCGGAGTACGGAGGCTCTCCAAGTCTCCTGAACTCTGACTGCCAGGAATACTCTGTGTCCTGGAATCTGAACCCCCAGGCACTACATGCCCTGCCCATTCCACATGGTTGCCTTCCTATATGCTGGAGGAGCCTGTGGAAAGAATTTTCTGGCATTAGGGGGTGAAAGTCAAAACAGTAATTACAGGAACATCTGTTTCTGGTGGAAAGCATATCCCCTGCACACCAGGAGATATGCCTGCACAGTTCAGCAAACTGGATGTTGAAGTGGAAGAGAGTGCTCTGGGAGTGAGGACTCATGGACCTGGCCAAGATGGAGGCTCCCTTTCCGGGTAGGGTAGGATGCTGTGCTGGGAATGGGGAGAAAGGGGTATAGGGAGTGAGTGAATGCATGTGTGGACAAGAGAGTGAAAGAAGGAAAGAATGACTAGAAAAGGTGAATGAATGAGTGAGTTAATGAATGAATAAGTAAAGAAATAAATTAGTAAAAAAAATGAATCCATGAGTGAATAAGTGAGTAGGTAAATAAATGAAGAAGCCCATGAGTGTGTGATTTTTGAGTTAATAAATTAGTGAAGATTTGGGAAAATAAATATAAATGAACAAGTGATTGAGTGAATGATTGAGTGAGCCAGCAGTTGCATTACTCTTCCTTCTGGACCAATTCTGTCAGCAGCAAGACCGAAATGGTAGGGCAGAACTGGAGTTTAATATAGCTGGAGGTGGATGTCAGGGTCAGCCTCGTGTTGGAAGGCCGCGAAAGCAGGTAAAACTGCAAGAATGGCACAGAGTCATAGCTTATCAGTGCTGTCTGTAAATGCTAAAAGCATCTGGTCTAGACCCATTCTCCCACTTTACAGATGTGGAAACTAAGGACATAAGGAGTGACAAAAAGCATGGAAGCAAGACATCTGAAAACAGACTAGCTATGTTACCTTGGGCAAGTTATTTAATCTTTTTATTTATTTATTTTTCAGTTCTTTTCAAATTTGTTTCCCTGTCTGCAAAATAATCTTACTTAGTGCATAGGGTGAGATTAAACAAGATACCCTATGCAAACTATTCTTCCCAAGGGTATATCTGGTGTTCAGTCTATAGTTGCAGTGTTCAGGATAGACTGAGAGAAGATATGATAACAAACAGCCCCAAATTCAGCAGTGCTGGCACAGCGTTTATCTCTGGCTCATATCACAGATGAGGGTCATGCAGGACTTCCACCTTGTAGCTTGGTGGTCTAGAAATCATGGCTACCGAGGTCACCAGTTCAGGGGAGGAGTAGCACAGAGGGGCCCATAGCCCGTAGCTCCCTTGGCCCAGAAACAACACACACATCCATGCCACTAGCTTCAACTTTCTGAGAAAAATGGGTCACTGCAAAGAGCTGACTGGGGCTGTTCCTTGAGCACCGACTATGTCTGCCATACTAGGGTTGTTGCATTTGTGGTCCTGATCCAACAGAGGTGATGTTCTGAGAAGGACCACTTCTTTAGCAGAGGACCCATGTGAGTGGCTTGCTTCTTCCGCAGCCTGTGACCATTGATAGCTCCAGATTTAGACTCAGGGAACTGGTGAGTCCACAACAACGTCCATCTCTCCTGACTGTATGATTTGAGGCAAATTATTCAACAACTCTGAGCCTCAGTTAACTTCTTTTTAAGAAAAGGATAGTAGAATGCATATATTGCGTGTGATGGAAGCTTAAATGAGACAATGTGTGTGGAGCCAATTTGAGAAGTGTGCACTACCATGAGAAATGATGTTCTTATTCTACTCACCCTCCCAGTCCCTCCACAAGAGTACTGATAGTTACTACCTGCTGAATGAGGACCCCGTCGCAGTCAGTGTGTCAAGAGCCTTACCTCCTTCTCACTTAATCTTCATTACAGCAATGCAGGGGTGGTGCGATCAGCCCTGAATTACAGATGAGGATCTGGAGGCTCCTCAGGGAGAAGAAATAAGTTGCCGAGGCCTTGCAGCTAGCGTGACAAAGCCAGGGCTCAAATTGCAGTTGTCTTATGCCAAGGCAGGGTCTTGCTTGTGTCTGTGGCCCGCTGTGCTTTGGCTGGTATGATTACAGCCTTGTAGGGGGTGAGCATTCTCTCCTCCTTAAATAAACTTACCAAAGTTGTCTGGTGCAGTCAGAAAAGCAAAGGTTCTATAGGTGTTTTTTGTATTTGTGGAAATGTTGCAGAGGTAGATGTACTCACCTTGGATTGTGCAATGTTCCCCAGTGAATCTGCAGAAAGTCCTAATCAGGGGTGAGACAGGGCAGCCAAGGATGCAGGTGCAAACTGTGCAGGGAGCAGGGTCCCGGAGTCCCGTGTGAGCTGGATTGACCTGGGAGAACAGAGGGAAGCTTCAGAGCAGGGTATTGCTGGTTTTGCAGGTAGGACAAGTGGTGGGGAGAAGACCATTCTGCCTTCTCCCCGAAGCCTAGTTAGAACGTGCTGGACAGGAAGTTACATCACAGTCTGTTTTGGCCAAGGTTTCCCAAGCACTTGCTGAGTTTCCCACTACTGTGGATCCAGCAATGAAAATATACTGTCCCAGGCCATTGGAGTTCACAGTAGTAGAGTCAACAGACAAAACCCACCAACCCAATACAGCAGGATTGTTGTAGAAAGCAGGATGCTGTGGGACCCCAGAGAGGAGGTCAGGGAAGAGTTTAGAGGGGAGGCAGCTTGGGGACAAGGCCTTGGAAGAAGAATTGAAGTTTAGAGACAGTAGAGAGGGTAATTCAGCAGACACACAGCAATAGAATTGTAGAGGGCTGGAAGAACAATGCATGTTAAAGAGATTTGTGGTTCTACAGACTGCATGGCTGAGCATCAGAAGGGGGTGTCCCACTGAATACCAGACAGCAAGGCCTGGGCTTTCTTCACCAGTGTAGCCATAGCACATAGAGCACAGAGCCAGGCATGTGGCAAGGACTTAGTATGCACTTACTGAATGCATGAGTCTATGAACAAAGGTAGGAGAGAAAAAGGAAGAAAGGAAGATGGAAGGTAAAAAGAGGTCAGACAATTACTCCAAGTTGTAGGGCAGATGACTGATGGCAACCCAGGGTTTTAGAGGCCTGTAGAAAGAAGTATTGGATCTCCAGGCATCCTGTGGCTATGCCCAGCTCTGTGCCTGATGTACAGTACGTATGTTTGGAATAAATGAATGAGAGGGCTGCTGCCTATGAGCAGCTTCTTGAATTTGTATCAGAATAAGATGGAAGGAGGTATCACAGGACCATGGGCTGGTCACTGCTCAGCCCTTTATTGTAACCTCAGTCTCACAGGATCGCTGAGCTGAACAGCCCTCAGTGATGGTCTGCTCCAACTCCCTTCTTTTACAGAGGGGGAAACCGAGGCTCAGAAAGGAGAAGCAGCTTGTCTCATGCATGTACAGTGAATGAGATTTGAAATGACCAGCTAATGTTGTGAAGTTCTGGGTTCTGTGTCCTGCACTGCCGCTGTCTGGGAGGCACCCACAGTCCCTCTGATTTCAGTTTTCTTCCTTGAAAGAAGTGATCTCTAAGACCCTTTCATGTCCTCCCTCCCAACCCATCTCATTCATTTCACAAACATTCCCTGAGCGTTCTCACGTCTTGTGCTTGGTCCTGCAGGAGATCAGAGACAAGGTCCCTACCCCCACCCAAGCCCTCAACCACATAACATAATGTTAGCCTTTGTCATGTATTTTAAAAATGCACGTGTGTTTGCCATGCCACCAGTCCCTAAGGTCCTTGGGGGCATATTTGATCTTTGTGCTTCCTAAATTCTTCCTGAAGCAAGGCAGGGTCAATGCATAGATTAATCCACGTATTGATTATTTTGTTCTTTGTGCCTGAGCACCTTGCACGGGTACGCATTCACAGGAGACATTCACTGGAGACAGCTAAGCAGACCATTCCACAAAGGGGAGAATTGCACCAGCAGGGGAGGCTTAGAAGCAAAATTGTAGAAGCTTAAGATGAGCCCCTGATCTGGCCATACAGTGAGGAAGTCTTTCAGGAGGTGATGACCTTCTACAGACTCTTCAAGGACAGGAAGGAATGACTCAGGGAAAGATGAGAGTGGCAGAGACAAAGGGAACCACACGTTCAAAGTGCTGGAGGCCTGAGGGAGCCTTGACGCTTTGAGGATCTGCAAGTCATCTCTGACGATATCAGAATCTTCCCTTCAGCACCCTCCTCCAGGACTCCCTGGTGGGGCATATGTTACACACAACACAGTGACCGGAGGGAGGTGAGTCCCAAGCTGTACCTGTTGCCACACCCCTGGCAAGCAGCCCTTCTGCACACAGGACTTCTCTGTGGATGGTGCTGGAATGCTGGCTCCGGCAGAGGCCACTGTGGTCCCTGATCAGGACAGACTCCACAATCACTTCCCCCAGTGGCCAGGTGGGTGAAGCCACAGTGCAAACCCAGACACCCCCCTCGGGAGCCTCCAAGGTGCATTCAGCACTACCTGGCCTGCCTTCTGAGAGAGGAGCATGGTGAGCCTTCGCCTCTGCTGGGAGAGGCCAAGCCCAGAGAGTGATGCTTTTTAGATAACTGAAGCTCACTTCCTGCAGGGGAGAACTTAAGCACTACTTTTAAAGTCTGAACATTTTTGTTTAAACAAAAGGTAAAATTAGTTCTATGGTAGGCAACATATAGGCAGGATGGGTTGTCTGGGAGGTGGGGGAGGTAGTGGATGGAAAGGAGAAATAAGAGTCAGGGAACCCAGTCAGGAGGCAGGTTTACAACCCCAGATGGGCCCACATGCATATCTGCATATACATCCCAGACTTCAGGGAGAAAACTGAAGTCAGGAAATTCCTAGAGTAGGAATGAGGAAGAAAAGGAAGGAAGGGAGAAGGAGGGAGGAAAGGGAAGAAGGAAGAAGGAAGGAAGGACGGAAGGAAGGAAGGATAAGAAAGAAAAACTGTCAAACTCTACTAGGAAACAAACATCAACCATTATTTAAACATCAAATATTAAAGGAGAAATACAGCAGGTTTCCGGAGCACGCCAGAGTCTCTCTGATAGGCTGCCATTGCTCTGGGGTTAATATGAGGAAATGGCATTCTTAAGAACCCATATTAACCTGTCTGTTGTTCTATGGACTGTGACAGCTGCATTTTACATCTTAATGACTAACCATTTATTTCACGCCAACAAAAAAAAAAGAGAGAGAGAGAGAGAGAGAAGGAAAGAAAGAGACATGTTTTAACTCATGATGCAAGGCTACAAACTTTGCTCCCAGAAGCAGGCAGTGAGGCCGAAGCTCTAAGTAGGCTACATGTAAGATCCATAAGACGTGCCTCCTCTCCATTGGTGAAGACACTCCAGCTTGTTGCCTTTCCTAGGTCCCTCTCTGGTTGTCTCTTTAGGCCTTCCTCTGGGCTGTTGTGGTCTCTCAGGAGAGACAAGCTACTCACTTGGTTAGTGATTAAGCCGCAGTAGCAAATAATCCGTGGAAGGGCCCCATGCACAGGGGAAAGACAGTGAGTGAGGGTTTGTGGAGCCCAGGGGAGGAAGCACCACGCTGGACCAGCGTCAGATTGAACCATATTGACATGTGCTCATTCAACAAGCATTTACTGAGCACCTACTATGGTCCATGCACTGCTCTAGAGCAGTGAACAACGTGGACCCAGATGAGTGTCCACTGTGTGCCCACACCTCTGAGCATACTCTGGTGAACAAGATACAAGTGGGCCTGCCACAGAAGGCTTACACTCTAGTTGAGAAACAGACATTAATCAGATAACTGCTCAGGTAAGTGTGCAATTACAAGGACTCTGATGAACCCACAGTGGAGGAAACCCCTACTGTGAGGGGTCAAGAATGCTTTCCTGAATAATTAATGCTAAGCCTAAGCTGAGAACTATAGGGGAGGAGGTGGCTCCCAGGACTGGGGACATCGCTTGCTCCTTGAACATAATGGCCTGAGAGATGACAGGTTGGAATGAAACTCAGGGACTAAGGGGGGCACATGGGAAGATGAAGTCAGCAAAGGGGACAGAGGACAGAGCAGACACTGAAGTTTTATCTGGGAGCTCAGGGAGCCCTTGAGGAGCCTGAATAAGGGACGATATAATCCTTCCACCTTTGGCACTGTTCCCAAAGCTTTTCACACCCACCATTTTGGGGTCTGAAAGCAACCTAGTGAGACAGGTGGGTCTGGAATTCTTCTCCCAATCACAGATGAGAGAACTGAAGTTCTTCCACAATGGATAACAATAATACTTGAAAGAGTGAGGAGGAGGGTCCAGGTCTTCCTTCTCAGGGCTGGTTGGAGAGGCCGAGAGGAGAGAGGAGGCTTCACCAACCCATGTATATTAGAAGCCATGGCACAATGGTTTGGAGAGGAGACCTAGTGTGAAAGCATCCAGCACCATGCCTGGCATGTGCCATATTTTCAGAAATTCACCATTCAGCTGGAGGAAGCAGTGCTCTGGTTTCCCACACTGTCTCGCCACCATCATTCTACTTTCTGTGTTGATGGGTGTTTGGTTTGGTAGGGGGTGTTTGAGCTAGGAGGCGAGTTGTTTTTGTGCTCCTTACCCAAGTTATGATCACTCTTCCCACCTCCAAATTGTTCTACTGGGAGACATGCCTCTGCCCAGACACTGTGCAGGGAAACTCAAGAAGACAACTGTCCCCCAGCACTTTGGGAGGTGGGAAGATTGCTTGAGGCAAGGAGTTTGAGACCAGTCTGGGCAATATAACAAGACCCTGTCACCACAAAAAAGTTTTTTTTTTAATTGACCAGGCACGGTGGCATGTCCCTGTGGTTCTAGCTACTTGGGTGGCTGAGGCCGGAGGATGGCTTGAGCCCAGGAATTCAAGGCTGCAGTGAGCTATGGTCACACCATTGTACTCCAGCCTGGGTGACAGAGTGAGACCCCATCTCTAAAGAAAGTAAAAATAAAAGACAACATTCCAGTTTTTCTGCTGTTTTAGCCCCAGGCCCTTACTACTGATTCTCTAGTACTTTGGTCAGAAAAAAAGTCCTTATCAAAAAGAGCTACTTTGGAAATATATACACTCAAGAAGAATGACTAACATTCATGTATAAAACTCTTTTCA
Organism: Carlito syrichta; assembly: GCF_000164805.1. Lineage (NCBI taxonomy): Eukaryota > Metazoa > Chordata > Mammalia > Primates > Tarsiidae > Carlito > Carlito syrichta. The sequence goes on from NW_007064645.1 coordinate 298,718, forward strand.
GACTTTTTTTCCATTTAATCTCCATATCAACCGTGTGAGGTAGTCACTCATTATCGACATTTAATAAAAGGGACTTGAAGTGGTTGTCATACATGACACACATAACAAACCCAAACCCAATCACAGTTCCTCTGACCCCTGTCTGGTCTTCTTTTAGTTGCATGGCGGTATCTATCTTGATATCATCATTTGATCACAACAAACTTTTCCTAGCAAGGAGGCAAACGATAGAAAGCCATTCTGAAAATGTGCCTAGGATTTGTAGGAGAAAAAGACCTTCCATGGAATTCATCTTTGGTGTGTTTTGTTCAGTGAACACCCTTCTTCCACGTCAGTTTAAGGCTGGTGGCCTTTCTTTCCTCTGTGGTGAATGTTTATGGGTTTTCCTGCATATTGGAAGGGTGAGTTTGGACATCTTCCTGGTCACCGGAAGGATGAACATGGACCCTTGGGACTGCTTTCACCTGGAAGTCATCCTTCGGGGAGCCCAGATCCTGGAATTGCAGTTCCTTCTCTGTGTGTGTCCACCAGACTTCAGTAAGGGAGGTCAGCCTGCATGGAAAGTGTAGCACTGGAAGGGCCCGAGGCATGTAGCTGGCTCCCAGCCTCTTATTTTCCCTTTCAACTGGAAGGTCGTGTTCATTCGAGCTTTTAAACCAAAAATAAATTATTATAATCCATTTGCTAATTATACCATGTTGAAGTTCTAGACGCTGTAAATTGCAGCCGTGATATATCTAGATGAAGTTTCGGAGAGTTTATTTTTAGCTACTCAGAGAGCACTCGGTTTCCTAGAGGCTTCATTTGCAAGTCTAGGAGGGAACAGGAAAATGCATTTGCACAGCCCTCCTTGTCCTGTGACTAGGAGTCGCTGAATCTCTCTGGTTCACCTCTGTCAAAGGAGTTGGTGTAGTGGTTCCCCTGAAGGACTTGTCTGTCTTTAAAGTTCTAATTCTTATGTCCTCGCTATGGAAAATAGAATGTGTCTAAACATGGACTTTCAGGGCCCAGCTGATCCTAGAGAATGTCAAAAGACAACACACCAACACATGGGTAAACAAGGGACACAAGCCTTCAGAATCCTCAGGCTCAGTGCTCAGGAGATACATTGACCCCCTTCTCTATCCTCATTTTGGGGGTTGGCTGAAGAGAGGATGAAAAAATTTTCTATTTATTTGGCACCTACTATCTGCATAACACACTCTTTAGTACTTGCATTTGAGTGGTTTTTTTTTCATGGTCTCCCCCATCCAAGGCCAATGTCATCTAGTTTCAGTCATACTCATTGACCTCTGTGTGCCAGCCACTGGGCTTGGTTCTGAAAACATCTAAGATGAAGTGGCTGCAACTCTTAGCTCCAGAGAGACCAGAAGGGGAGGTGAAGTATGCAATGAATATGTGGAAGTGCTTTCCAAGATGCAATATCAGCTATGAACGATGGAATACCAAGAGTCAATGGACTTAACACAGATATATCTATAGTTGTGGGTAGGAGGTCCAGGCTCATTTATGCCTGTTGGGGGTGGAGAATCAGGAAGGACTTCAAGAATAAAGAGGCATTTGAGCCAGGCTTGATGTGTAAATAGGTTTGTTAAATGTGGGGATTGCGTAAGGGAAATCATACAGACTTGGCTTTGGATACTGCCCTGGCCAGGTCACATGGGTAGCTGTCCTTTGCCGGTCAGTTAATAGCACATGGCACGCAGCGCACGTCCCCTCCCCCAAACACTGTAATGTCTAGCAAGTTTTCTTCAAATCTGGCAAGAGTATGATACATGTTTTCAAAGGGGAGCATCAAAACATCCTTGGGAGCAATTCCTTTGTCAGGATGTTTCTTGTGTTCAGACACAATCTTCGGCTGTATTTGTGTAATTTCTGGGTGGAGGGATGAAATGAACGGTCAGATGGATGAATGGGTGGTTTGGGATCACTGTTCAACTGCCACAAGCAATGAAATGGGTGCAGTGAAACTGCCCAAGCTTGCTAATAGCTTTATGGTAAGAGCTTGAGCCTTGAACGAGGGATAGAATTTTCTCAGCACACAGTGTAGATAAAGGTCGTCCATTCTGAGGGAAGCAAAATGGCAGTGTGAAATGCATGACATTGTGGAATATGGTGAGTCACAGAAGCCAGGGTCTAGGCATGTAGCATGAGTAAGTGTAGGCTGAGGGTACAGGCCTACACTTGAATCAGAGGGATTCTGCCACACAGTAGCTGAGTGATTCTGGGAAAATTACATCACTTTTCTAAGCTTCTGCTTTCTCATCTGTAAAATGGGAATATTAACATTACCTATCTCAAGTGTTTATTGTGAAGACCCAGTAAAATAAAGCAATCTTAGCACAGTGTTGTCATGCACTTAATAAATGCAAGTTTATGATTGCTATTTTATTGTAACACTTCCAATTAAATTACAAAAATTCCAGTCCAAACCACAGAATTTAAGAAGGAGGCAGAGCAGGGCTCAGCCTGTAATCCCGTGCCTTTGGGAGGCTAAGGTGAGTGGATTGCCTGAGCCCGTGGGTTCGAGACCCGCCTGGGCAACTTGGCGAGACCTCATCTCTACAATAAATCAAAAATTAGCCGGGTGTGGTAGTGCACGCCTGTAGTTCCAGCTACTTGGAAGGCTGAGGTGGAAGGAACGCCGGAGCCCAGCAGGTTGAGGCTGCGGTGGCCGGGAGACTCCAACTCAAAAAAAAAAAAAAAAAAAGGAGGCAGAGAAAGTCCCTAGAGGAACAGAAAAAGAATCAAGAGAGACTGATGGTATAGACGAGGAGGCAAGAGAGTTCTAGAAGGAAGGGTGGTCCCTGCTGACAAATGACCTAGAGAAACTGTAACAGATCGAGAAAAAGTGTCTGGAATTTGCAATGACAACATCCTTATGATCTTAAAGAGAATATTCTGGGGGTAAAAGCCACAAAGCAGTGATTTGTGAAACGTGTGGGAGTAGAGGAAGTGGTGGTCTAGACGACTCTTTCAGAAAATGTCTCTGAGAAGGAGAAAACAAACTTAGGGTGAAGTCAGGGACAAGGTCATGGGAAGGGCTGTTTGCTGAATGCATATCTGAACTCAGCACAGCGTGTCTTGACCTTTCTAAACCCAGGCCCCATTCAATAGACATAAACATTACTCTCTCCTTCAAGACCGATGTTCGCCTAACACCTAGTCACAGCTCCATTTGGTAGCCACACCTGCCAAGATCTTGTATGGATTTACTTCCTGTAGTTGTATTTTTTAAACAGTAGGAATTTAATAATCTGTTGGCATACAGCAGGTAAGAATTGACATAGGCATTGCAGATGATGAGGAGGATAGACTTGAAAGACAGTAAGAAGACTGAACTGAGCAGAGGTGAGGAGTGAGGGGCGGGGAGGAGTCAAAGAAGGACCCTGGAGTTCTGGCATTGAGGACTGAGTGAATAGCGGCACCAATTGGTATGTGTCCTTTCCCTAAGTGGGTCCTCACTCCAACCTGCCTGGGTGACACTGCATGGGTTTGTTAAGACCAAATGACTAACGTGGTGATCATTTGGAAACTTTAAATGCTTTATAAATGTGGGCATCATTATCGATATCGTTATTAGCAAAAAAGAGCATACCTCGATCTCTTTCCTGTGCACTGTCTGCACAGCCTCATGACTGTGAGTGTAATTTTAAGTGCTGGGAGGGAACAAGTGTGTATTGCTCCTATACCTTTTTACGGATGAGGAACTGGAGGTGCAGAGAGGTTTTTTAAAAAACTGGCGCTAGATTACACCCAACAACTGGTGAGTGCACATTCTTTCTAAACACACATGGCACATTCAGAAAAATTGACTATATCTTAGGCCATAAAATACATCCCAGTGAATTTCAAGGAGTCAGTATCCAGCAGACCAAATTCACCCACCACAGGGCAGTGAAGTTAGAAATCAATAACAGAAAGATGAGAGTTTTTTTAACCTATATTGAGATATATTTACAAAAATACTTCCAACGAACTCATAGGTCAGAAAGAAATGATAATAGCAATTATAAAGTGCATATAAATGAATGATCAAAGTAATATTAAATATCACAAGTTATGGAATATAGCCAGAACAGCACTTAGAGGGAAATTTATGGCCTTAAATGTTTATATTTAAAAAGAAGAAGGCCTGAAAATTAATGAAATAGACTAAGTCTCCAATTTAAGCACAGTGTGAACATAAATAAGTAAACCAGCCCAGCGTTCTGCAGTCATAAATGATGGAGCCAGGATTTGGGCATAGTGATGGCTGTTTCCAAAGTCCTCACTCCCTTACACCAAGTACCTCTCTCTCTTTGCTGTTTTCCATAATATGCTTAGTGTTTGGAAATCTCTCTCCCTGAGAGTTGAAGAAATGAGCCTGCAGGGTAACTTCCTGCATGGAAAGTTGATGATAAGTCTCACTTATTCACTCATTCATTCTTTTCCTTGTTCATTCACTAACTTTTATTGAGCATTTGCTATGTGCCAGGCACTGTGCTAGTAACTACCTTAGCATCCTCTTTCCCCTGAGCATTCAGAAACTAGCCTTCATTCAGCCTGGGGCCAATGCTAATGCCTCTGCTACTAATGCCCACCCCACACCTCAGCCGCACTCCCCCAAGCTGCCAGAATCTTCTCTGTCGCCTGTCAGAACAGAAGCCTCATCAAAATTGACTGATATCTCTCTTGTCTCTTTCAACAGGTAGACTGAAATTACCATGTGTCCAAATTAAAATTGCATACTTCAAGGATTATTTGAAGGACTATTCTTAGACCCTTTTAAGAAGATTTAAAGAAAAGTGAGTTGGTTTTTTTTTTTTCACTTCAGAGAGTATTCATGATTTAAGTTAATGTTATGGGTGCTTTTCTTCTCTACCTCTTAAATATGCTTTAATAGGTAGACTTTATCTTCATTTATTGTATAATAAAGGTTTTCTTTTTCACCTAAGAACAATGAGCAAGAAGGACAGGATTACTGCTTGCCTTCCTTGTTAGGTTTTCATACGTTTCAAAGTCTTGTGGAATCTTAAAGATGAGGGTTTTCAAGGCATGGACCATCCCCTCCTTGATGCTAGGTAGCCGTGGCAGCATTTCTGTAGATCACTGGTCTGCCCTGAGAAACCTCCTGGGTCTGCTGGGGAAGTTGGTATCTCTCCATATGTAGGATTTTTATAGAATTCTCCCCTGAAATCTGGATTTGAAATCCACCCCTCCTCACATCTTGCTAAACCTCTTTCTTCTCTACTTGATGGTCCTGTAAAGGATTAACCATGACGAGCATGCCCCTCCTCGAGGTCTTTTCTTATTCTTTGCCCCTCCAATAACTTCTCATAATTTGGTTTCGAGAGCATCTCCAGTGCTAGTCCCCTTGTTATCAATCCAGTACACATCTCCTTAAAAAGAGACACAAACCTGGAATACAGACAGAGCACCGCCAGAGTTCTTTACCCCAATAGACAGATGGGAATCAGAGGAGGATAAATCCAAAGAGAGACCTGGGTTCCAGTCCTGGTTCTAGTCTTGCTGTGTGTTCAGAAAAGTCATCATTCTGAGCTTGGAGAAAACAAGGAATGTAGGATGAGATAGCTCCTAAGATGCCTCCCACCTCCCTGTGAATGGTTTTGCTGACTCAAAGGAGAGAAGTTCTGCTTCTCACTGTCTCAGGCATTGGAACGGGCTAGGATTGGGGACAGTGGGGTCTGGGCCCAATCCCACTTACTCCTTGTTGGCTGCGTGATTATAGACTGTCACTTCTCATCTCTGAGCACCTGTTTTCTCAAGTGTGAAATAAGGACTTTTTTCTTCTTCTTTTTGAGTCAGGATCTGTCGCCCAGACTGGAGTGCAATGATATAATCACAGCTCACCACAGCCTCATTGACTTCCTGGGCTCAAGCAATCCTCTTGCTTCAGCCTCCCAAGTAGCTGGGACTTCAGATGTGTACCACCACACCCAGCTATTTTTTTTTTTTTGGTAGAGATGAGGTCTCTCCCTGTGTTGTCCAGGGTGGTCTCAAACTCCTGGGCTCAGGCAATCCTCTCACCTTGGCCTCCCAAAGTGGTGGGATTATAGGCATGAGCCACCGTACTCAGCCAAGGATGTTAATATATGTTACAAAGGATTTGTGTGAGGATGTGCTAGGATCATGTATGTAAAGCACCTAGTGCATTATACCTGGAAGAAATTCCATACATGGCATTCTCTAGGATTATTATAAGTAGTGATAGAACTGCTTACCTTTGGACAGAGAAGACAGAAGGTGCTGGAGACTTAAAGGGAAGAGAAAAGACAAGCTGTGGGCATACTTACTCTAGAGAGGGGAGAAGTGTCCACATTCTACAAACTCAGCTGCAAATATAAGCCCAACCCCAGAAAGTTCATTAAAACTCTGCTTCTCAGAGTCGGACAAGGATGGATGGGCTGCTGTGGAAATAGACAGTGAAAAGGAAAACTTTTAGAGTATGTCTGAGAAGCGGCATGAATTCTGCCAACCTCCAGCTGCTGCCAAAGCCCAGCCCTGGATAGTGAGGATCAGTGCCCCTAAGACAAGGGTCCTTAGGCCCAAGCCTTGGAGACCTTGCAGACCATCACTTATTTATATATGTTCAAAAGGCTGGTGGAGAGAGTGAGCATGCAAGAGATTTGTAAACTGTGAAGTGTCCTGCATATATATGTGCTTGTGTATTATTCATGGATATTGAACTATTTCAGTGCTTTGGAAATCAAGAGAAAGAATAAAACTCAGATAAGCTGAGTTATAATGAACCCATACAGTCCAGCCCACAGATTTCTGAGTGAAGCGGTGTGTATGTGTGTGCGTGAACACACCTGTGTATTTGTGTGTGTGCATGTTTGAGTGTGTATGAATCTTTGGCCCTTTGGATATGGTCACCACTCTTTACCCAGTGACTGGCTTTAAGGAGTATAGCATAGGAATGAAAACACAGGTTATGGAGCCAGTCAACCTAGCTCTGTAACTGATTTGCTGTGTGACCTCGGTCATATTCTTTGACAAGAGCCACACAGTCCTTGCTGTGCTGGAGCTTAAAGTCCATGGAAAGGGTTACTCTGGGCATTTGGGAGGATACTTTATAGAATGAGCCCTTCACACTAAGGTGCTCAGGATATGGGAAAGCCCTTCGCCCTGGTTAATGGCTTTCATCAGAGTTTCGAGAACATAGTCTTAACTTGCTGGATGAAAGGGAGGTATTTTTAGTTCCATAAGAGCATTCCCTGGAGGGCCCAGGCTGGAGAGGGCCTCCACGGCTGGAGAGCCTATGTGGGCAAGCACAGTGTCTCACCTTACTGAAAGGCCAGGTCCAGAGAAGAAGACAGACAACCTAATAGAAAAATGAACAAAAGACTCAAAAGAGGATATTCACATGGCCAAAAAACATATGAAAACATTATTACTCTTCAGGGAATCTCAAATTAGAGCCACAATGAAATATCTCAGAATGGCTGAAATGAAAAAGATTACACATAGTGTCATGTTGGCAATAATGTGAAGCACCTGGAACTCTCACACACTGCTGGTTGAAGTGTAATTGGTTTGATGACTTTGGAAAGCTGTCTGGAGCATCAGCTTAAGCTGAACATACACAGTTAGCACTTTCACTCCTTGGTATCTACCCCTGACAAACACACACATATATCCACCAAAACACACATCCATCCACTTATGAAATGAATAAACACAGTGTAGTATATTCACACAGTGGAATATTACACATGGCAATATTGGTGACCTGCAGAAACATGAAGTTGAAAGAAAGAAGCAAGCACAAAGAAACTTTATGACTGCACTTAGTAAAGCACAAAACTAGACAAAAACGAATCGACAGGAAGGATCCCCCCAAAAGCAGAATTTATTTCTATAGAATTGTATATTTCTTCTTACATGTTTAAACTTCAGTCACCTCAAAGTACTCTCTGTTTGATGCAGTGTATGTATCGGGATGATTTTTGTACTGCTCAAAACAGTTTTTGAACTTGTTACTTTTGATGCCTTTCGGTGCTTCTGCCTTTTTTTGTTTCACCTCTTCCACATCAGCAAAACGTTTTCCTGTGAGGACTTTTTTCATCCAGGGAAACAAACAAAAAGGTGCTTGTGGCGAGACCAAGTGAATAGGGCGGGTAGGGTGTGGGGATCATGCTGATTTTTTGGACAAAAACTGCTGAACACTCAGCACAGTGCGGGCAGGTATGCTTGTCAATCACCCATCATGAAATGGGCAAAAACGCTGAAAGAATCTCCAAAACACAAAAATTCACTGAAGCCGAATGCAGCCTCTCACAACAATCCTAGCTGGTGCACTGATGCCGATGGGCTCCGCGAACACTTACCTAGCAGGGAAAACCTATACTACAAGGGGTCTGCCCTTCAAAACATAATTCTGGTCTTTTGGGGTCCTCTCTCGCATGTTGTCAGAAGTCTGGGTGGTGGTTGCCCTTGGGGCAGAGTAGGCAAGTAGAGGGAAGGCAGAGAAGCTCTCCTGGTACCAGTCTTCTGCCTTTCCACCTAAGGGCAGGTTATGGAATATTTTCAATTTGTGGAAATTCACCAAGCTGTTCATTCATGATATGCAGCCTCTATTGTACTTATGTCATATTTCAATAGAAGTCTCTAAAATGAACACAACAGAGAAGAAAACATAGCAGGTGGTAAAGGTAAGCATCATTAAGTGACACTTCGGTGACATGTCCCTCTCAATATGCATGGGTACTGAGCTGAGGTGTCAGAGGCATTTCATACCGTAAGTCCCAGTCAGAAAACGAGAGCTGCTTATTTAGTCTGACCTTCCTGTTTTCAGGTGAGGAATTGGAGCCCCAGAGAACAGGGGAATTGGGTACAGAGCTGGGAGGAAGACAGAGCTAAGAAGAAATCTCTAGGTCTCCTGCTACTGATTCTACACTGAGCCCGTTTTCACTGCCTGGGTGGAATGGCGCATTCAGATTAGTAAGCTCAGTCTGGCACCTTCATCTCTGGGAGGCAGCCTTGTGGTTTTGGTCCAAAGGGAGCTGTTGTTTTTCCACCCACGGACAGTAGAGTTGGAGGCCCAGCCACCTCTGCAGGGGCTTGGCTCCAGCTCCCCAGGTCCCCTCCCTCCTCCTTCCTGCCTCTTCTGTCTAAATCTGCTTCCCTCAGAGCGCCGGAAACACCACTGCACTCAATTCTGTTTTCGTTTGTGGAAAACGACTGTCATGCCAAAGCTGTTTGATGGTTATAGAAGTTGGAAAACTGTGAAGAAAATACACTGGGAGAACAAGATCTGACAGGGTAGGCTTCAGTTCTGGCTTGGTGCTTTTGTTTTGTTTCAGCGTTGTGGGTCCATTCAGCAAACCTTTTCTGTGGGGTCAGGGGGCTCTCAGGTTCCGAGAGTATTAGAAGAGCTAGATGCGGGCCTGTTCCTATCAGGCAGAGCTGCTCTGAAGAGGAGAATGTGTGGATTTTTAAAGACTCAATCTGACCCTCACATAGGTCCTGGAAGCACCTTAAATAGAAGGGTAAATGTCATCAGTGACTTGCTGACTCTTTTACCCACAGCACAAAATACATGGGACATCTGAACTCAGGACACATTCCCACCCACACAGATAAACAGGTGAGGCTTAAGATGGAACAGCCCAGGCCGCCAAAGGAGAGACCTCTAGCCCACCCTTGGGGATAAGGAGTCAGGGGTGGGGGTGGTCAGAGAAGGTGCCAAACCTCAAGAGGCTTCAGGTAAGGCTTAAAGAGAGGGAACACAGGGAAGTTGCGGAGGCTTGCCAGGAGGCAGGAACCTCATCTGAAAGAAGCCATGATACTAAGGCATGGGCAGCAGCCGATGGCGAAGGGCCCTGTGCCCTGACACAGAGTGTCCAGGATGAATAGAGATCCATGGCCTGGGAGTCATAGAGGCAAGAACTGCTTGTCACCTTGGAGACAGAATAAGAAATGTAGGCAGAGGCTGTGAAGGTTGGTGCACACCGCGAATTTGGTTCTACCACTTGCTTGTGTCATTTTTGAAGAAAACTTCCAGAGACGTGTTCTGGTGGAGGCCTGGTTGAAGACGGGAGCTGGAGAGATGAGTGGGTGACAGAGTCCCCAGACTGAAGAGTCCTGGCAATGGACAGACAAAGCCCAACATGAATTTGACATGGTACTTATTATTCTAGGACAAAAGGTCTCGAACTGTGTTCTGTGATACATCAGTCCTACAAAACGTTAAATAAATAAGGATGAGGGCTTCCGTGTTGAGTGATCCAAGAAGCACTGTACACTGAATCCCTCCTGGAAGATCTCAATGCCACTAACACACTAAAGGCTCTGAGAAGATCTGCAGTGAGGGTGCTAACTTAATGTTTCTGAAACTTACTTGCCCCAGAACGCTTTTTGCATGTCTGTTCAAATTCCTCTGTTCTTTAATTGGGAAACTTCAGCCTAGAGAAGGGCCAGAAGGCTGCTTCGGAGAAAACACAGCCTCCTGGAGGAGGGATATTTTATACACATTGTACAAGGCCCAGTCTGAGCCTGGCATGGTGTCTGGTCCCCTGTGAGTGCTCAGTGAATAAATGAAGAAGTTGCTACTATGTTTGTCTGGTAAGAGGAGCCCAGAGTCCTCTGCAGAGGCTGGAAATAGAGAGATTGCATGTAGATGGACAAGTGTATTCTTGGCAGTTTAATCCAGGGCCCCCTTCCTCTGACTTGGCCCCGCTCTCAACTGTTTGGGAAAAGGCAATAAGGGCAACAAAAGAAAAAGTAAACCCTGAAAACTGACTCACCTGGATTCAAATCCCAGTCCTGTCACTTTATAGCCAGTTTCTTGGATGAGTTGTCTTTACCTTTCTGTCTCCCAATACTTTCATCTGTAAAATGGACCTAAAAAGAGTGCCTCACTCAAGAATTGGGCCCAGAATGGTATGTGTTAACATCAACCCAGCCCCTAGAATGGGCCTGGCACATGGTAAGTGCTGTGTAAGCATAAGATATATGAGCCCTTCCTCGTCTGTGGTCTTCCAGGAGTCACCCCTGGGGCCTTTGTCTGAGCTACTTTCCCGTTTCCCAGCAGACTGAGAACTCTCATATTCCTGAGCGAAGTGCTCTATACACGTCCCCCCACACTGGCACCATTTTCAGTAGTCGGGGCTGTTTGAGGTAAGGCTCAGGTTCCTTTCCCAGTTAGTAGTGCTCCACCATGCCAGCTGGGTAAATATTTCTCAGGGAACCCAGCACATCTATTATTAATTTGCTGCAAGCGGTTACTGTACTTTCCAGAAGAGCTTCTACCTACCGATGTTTTTTTAGGCTGTTGTGTTCTTCCGACCTTAGAGCCTTTCATGGGGTGGAAATCCGTCTCTCCTGCCTTTGTCTCCCTGGAGGGAAGGATGGATGATTGTGAGAGCTATGGACAGGGGTGCGTCTGGACTCATTGGATCTGATCATGGTTTACAAGGCCAGAAACCTGGGTATCATTCTTGGCAGTTGGGACCCCATATCTAATCAGCCACCAAGGCCTAGAGATGCTATCTGTCACAAACTGAGTCCCTTCTCTGTTCTCTCATCCCTCATCTAGTCCCAGGGCCGTCTCTCATCTTCCAAGCCCCAGCTCCCTAATTGTTACACTAAATCAAATTCCCTGGTTTGTGTTCCCATAAAGCCCCCTTTTTAAAATCACCTTCAAAAACTTTAAATTAGCTGTTCAGCTCTGACTTCTCTGCTGGACTATAAGCGTCATTTTCATTTTAGTAATGGTGCTCAGCAAATATAAATCTCCTCCCAGTAATGACAGATAAGAGTACGCTTTTTCTTTCTCCTCCCTTTTTTCCTTCCTTCGTTCCTCCCTCCTTCCCTCATTCTTCTTCTTAATTACAATTGAAAGGGGACTAGCAATCACTTGGTCAAACTGTGTTCCCTAGAGCAGCAGTCCCTAACCTTTTTGGCATCAGGGACTGGTTTCGTGGAAGACAATTTTTCCACAGACAGAGGCAGGAGGAATGTGCAGTCAAACTTCACTGCTAATGTTAATCTGTATTTGCTGTCACTCCCAGAACTAGCATCACTACCTCCTCTCCACCTCAGATCATCAGGCATTAGATTCTTATAAGGAGCGTGCAATCTAGATACTCGCATGTGCAATTCACAATAGGGTTTGCACTTCTTTGAGAATCTAATGCCTCTGCTGATCTGACGGAAGGAGGAGGTCAGGCGGTGATGCAAACAATGGGGAGCAGCAAATGAAGCTTTGCTCGCTCACTCACCTGCTGCTCACCTCCTGCTGTGTGGCTCACCTCCTAACAAGCCATGGACTGGCATCAGTCCATGGCCCAGGGGTGGGGGACCCCTGCCCTAGAGGAACCTCAAGGCTCACTATGGAAAGAAAAGAAACAAAATAGGCAGAACCCTGGGCCACCCCCACCAACCCCTTACCAACCCAGCAGCAACCTGTATCTCTCTTAGACGTTGGAATTTTATTTAAGAAGTTTTTTTAATGAAAAATAAAAAGTAGCCGGGCTCGGTGGCTCAGCCTATAATCCTGCACCTTTGGGAGGCTGAGGTGAGTGGATTGCCTGAACCCGCGGGTTCGAGACCCGCCTGGGCAGCGAGACCTCATCTCTACAATAAATCAAAAAATCAGCCGGGCATGGTAGCGCGTGCCTGTAATTCCGGCTACTGGGAAGGCTGAGGTGGAAGGATCGCCGGAGCCCAGCAAGTCGAGGCTGCGGTGACCGGGAGCGGCCACTGCACTCCAGTCTGGGCGACAGAGTGAGACTCCAACTCAAAAAATAAAAAATAAAAAGTAATTCTTCTATGATAAAAATTTTGGACAACACTGATCTATTCATACAGTCTTATTTTTCAGAGCAAATGTGTGCCAAGTGCTTTGCATAAATATGTTCACTCATAAACAAGAAAGGTATTGTCCTCATATTGTAGATGCAGAAACTGGTCCTAGAATAGTTAGGAAATAAATGTGTCCATGGTCATACAGCCAGTGTCCAGTGGGTCCAGAATTCCTATCCAGGATTTTTAGACTCCAAACTCCACTTTACAATGCCACCTGCATCCTCTTAAAAACCTGTCCTCCAGCAAACAGTGGGTTCCTGAGCCAACCTTGCAGTTTGGCATGGTTGCAGTGGCCAGAGACAGATCACTGGGATTTAATTAGGCACCACTTGCTCAGAGGAGTAGGGCCCTCATTCCTAGGGTTTCCTGGCTGTGCAACTGTGAGATGCTAATTAGAGAGAAATGAAGTCTGTGTCGGCCAGGGAAGAGCTGGGCTGCTCTGCCGAATGCTCCTTTATGCCCAAAATAAAGCGGCTTGGCTGGAAGCCCCAGGTCCCTTCAGCACAGCCTGGGTCTTCCTTCCCATGTGTCAGGAATTTCTCCCAAGGAAATCCTAGAAAAAAACAAGCTCCCCAGATGAGAGAACTGTGTTCCAGAGTGTACAAGAAGGCAGTATTTGTTTTACCTTGAGCTTGATGGTCTCTCTTGCCTTTCCTTTGTCCCCAAGCCCAGGTTATTTTGACTCTCACTTTGGGGAGAAGTCTGGCTTAGTTAAACAGCAATGTAATGAGAATGTAAGACAGGAAAGCTAAGTTCTGGCCCTAGCTTCCTGAAGAGCTCACCATGTGGCTTTGGGCTTGTCACATGGCCCTCTCAGTCCGTCTCCCCATCTGAGAGCATTTTGGACAACATGATCATGCCCACCATTCCAAGGAGAGTTAAAAGCACTGACTCTGGAGCTGCACTTCCTGAGTTTAAATCCCAGCTCTGCCATTACTAATGTGAGACTTGGCCAAGTTATATAAGCTTGCCTTGGTCTTATCATCTGCAAAATCAGATGATAGTCATGTCTATCTCATAGATTCATCGTGGGGATTAATAAGTAAAGTGATTAGAGTAATGCCCCACACATAATTATTTAATTGGCTATTATATTTGGTGTTTATGGTTTGATCATCTCCATTCATGAAATCATACTTTGTGATTCTGCACTTTTGTTTGCCTAGAGTATGTCTAAAGTCTCTCAGTGATTAGTATTTATGCTTTCCACTTTTATTAGATAAAATATATAATGACAGAAAGCTGCTATGAATTCAGTAATTTTTTTTTTTTGAGTTGGAGTCTATTCTGTCACCCAGGCTGGAGTGCAGTGGCATGCTCACGGCCACCCCAATGTCAACCTGCTGGGCTCTGGCTATCCTTCTGCCTCAGCCTTCCAAGTAGCCAGAACTACAGACGCGATACCATGCCCAGCTAATTTTTAATTTATTATGGAGATGAGGTCTCACCAAGTTGCCCGGGCTGTCTTGAACCCATGGGCTCAGGCAATCCACTTGCCTCAGCCTCTCAAAGTGCTGAGATTACAGGCTGAGCCACCGAGCCTGGCCTCAGTAATGTTTTAACTCCATGTGTGTTCATCACAATAGATCCTTCATATGCTATGCAAGACATTGGCTCAGTTATAGGCAGTGCTTGGTGAGGCAACATACTGGTGCCCAAATCCTCCCTGTTAGAGACCTCTGATTTAGATTATTGTTGCTTCTTTCAGCCTAGTTCATGTCCATGGTAGGTAGCACTAAGCTAATGTTTGAATGAACAAAACAAGTGGAAGGATGGAAGGATGGAAAGATGGATGGGTGGATAGATGGATGAACAGATGGTAGATAAGTGGATGGATAGATGAATCTGTTTTATATTTGCCTTTTGATATAGTTTGAGCAGAATAAGTGTGTGCGGGTGTTACCGTGTGTGTGTTTGTGAGCATGTGCAGAGAAAGCCCCAGTTATTTCTATCCTAGAAAAGTGGATGGTCATAGTTACATATTTTGCATATTCCTCCATCTGTTCATTTATAAGGTCATTTTTCACTGGAGCCCTTTCAGCTGTCCTGCGTTGACAATAGATAAGCTCTCCCTCTGCTTCTCCCATGCCTTCCTCGTCCAACAATGAGGCTTTGTGCTGGGAAGATTGCCTCTGGATGCTTCTTTCCCAAGGCCCCAAAGCCTCGTCTGGCTTCCATCAAGGGTGCTGATGGGGGAGGGGGCCCAGGCAGTTGGATTCAGGGAGCAGTGCCTATGGCCTGGTGCCAACTCAACATGTCAGGCTGAGGCAGATAATTCAGTGTCTGCTCTGGGCTACAGGCAGCCTGGTTACCTGAGCTGACTAGCCAGTTATTTGCAGCCACTGCCCTGGAAGTCATCAAGCTCTGGTTTCCAGAGCCTTTTCCTCCAGGCCCAGGAGCAGATATAGATCTGGAAAGGATGGGTGGGAGATGGCAGATGGATGGGCAGCCAGCCTCAGGGTGTGAAGAATCTCACCCCATGGGACAAGAGGCTGCGGTAGCTACTTCCTCTCGGGGTTTCAAATCACTAATGAGATTAAAATGCCAACGGTCTGCCTCTGCACACACTTCCTTAGGAACACATTGACTTGAACTGCTTAATAAGTGTTAGTCAGGGATCTAAGAAAGGTCCGGGCAGGCGCCAGGCCGATGCCTTGTTGATTAGAATACTAAATGTGGCGCCCTTTGAAAGCCAGCAGTTGCTGGAGAGCAAAGCCATGTTGAGACTTCCTTGGTAACCCCTGCACTCCCACTGTTTCCAGACGCTTACAAATCAGTGAGCTGATCTGGGTATGGAACGGTTATGACAACAATTTAGATAACAACGGGGACAGCAATGATGATGATTATCACAATAATAAATAGTGGTTATCAAACCTGAATATGCACCAAAATACCCAGGAATTGGTTGGCTGGTTTGCTTATTGTTTTTTGTTGTTTTAGAAATACAGACTCCTGGGCCTCATCCCTAGTGATTCTATTTCTCTAGATAGGGATGCCTAGGATATGCTTATCAAGTGTGCTGGTGATTCTAATGTCCCTGGCTGAACCCTGGCTTTGGAAACTGCTGCTCAGTGAGGACACAGGGCCCAGATTTGTATCTGACTGCCACTTCCTGTGTATGGTCTCATGCCTGTTGCTTAGCCTTGGAAACTCAATTTTATCATCTCTAAAAAGGGATTAGGTAAATGGTATAGTTACTATGAAAAACAGCATAACAATTTCTCAAAAACTTGAAAATGAAAATACCATAGGATCTAGCAATTCCTCTTCTGAGTATATGCCCAAAGGAACTGAAAGTAGGTCTCAAAGATGCGTCCGTTCATGGGCATGGCAGCATTAGTTGAAACAGCTGGAAAAGGTGAAAGCAACCCAAGTATTTGTCAACAGGTGAACAGATAAATAAAACATAGCATATACATACAATGAAATATGATTCAACCTTAAGAAAGGAAGTGAATTCTGACACATGCTACAACATGGATGAACCTTAAGAACATTATGTAAGTGAAACAATCCAATCACAAAAAGACAAATACTGGATGATTCCACTTATAAGAAGTACCTAGAGAAGTCAGATTCCAAGAGACAGAAAGTAGAATGGTGATTGCCAGGGCTGGTGGGGAAGAAATAGGGCTTTATTGTCTAATGGGTACAGAGTTTCAGTATTGCAAGATGAAAAGAGTTTTGTAGAGGAATCGTGGTGATGGTAGCTTAACAATGTGAATGTACTTATTATCATTGAACTATGAATTTGAAAATGGGTAAGACGGCAAATTTTAAGTTATGTGCATTTTACCTTCATTTTTTAAAAGAGGGATTGGGTAATATCTTCTATCCAGAATCACTGCAAAAATGGTATAAAATAACATCTGTAAAGGGCCTAACACAGTGCCTGATACACAGTACATGTCCCCAGTGTGTTTCTTTTCCTTCCATCATCTACCAAGGCTTTTCATGGCCATTTTCTTGCCTGGAGGATTCTTATGTCTGTTCTCTGAACAGATAGAAGGGAAGGGGAAAGGAACAAAATGTGTGTTGTTGGTGAATTATGAGTTATCCAATTTAACCCTCATTTGCCCTTGAGAGGCAGGTATTCTCATTTCAGGGATGAAGAAACAGGTTTAGAAAAGCTAAATCCCAAAACTAAGACAAGGCAAAGCTAGGCTAGGCTGACCTCACCACACCCTCTCAAGCAGTTTCTGGCCTGCAGGTGGCTGAGGACAGTAGCTGCCACTCTCCGGGGAGAATGTACCAAGAGCTACTCTTGCAAGTTGACTTGTACATCATTTGAGGCCGTGAGAATTTGATAGAGCGTCTTCCCAAAACCCTTAAGGGAAATGGAGCCTTGATTAAGCCAAGGTCATGTTTTGCCTCACCTCACCCAGCAGGCATTCAGAGCCCAGCCACCATTGGCCCTTCCAATCCCAGATGCTATTAGGTAAGGCCAAGTCATGTCCACGGTCTCTTCTAGAGACTTGGATTGTTTGACAGGC
The DNA here is from genome assembly GCF_000164805.1 of Carlito syrichta. NCBI lineage: Eukaryota > Metazoa > Chordata > Mammalia > Primates > Tarsiidae > Carlito > Carlito syrichta. Next base: position 316,027 of record NW_007064645.1, read on the forward strand.
TCCAATCCACCTTGAAATAGTCACCTGTCTATTCAGTCCTACCAGGAAAGATGCTTGCTCCTCGGGTACAAAGAAATGCTGATTTCCCTCACAAGAATGTCCAGTATGTGTCTGGCTCTGAGACTAAGAGAGGTGATAAAGAGGAAAATCACAAGGGCACAGGGTGGTCAGAGTCCAAGGGGGTGGTGGTTACCCCCAAAGTCAATATCAGGGTTAGAGTTTTATTACAACTGCATGAGTTGACTTGAACAGACGATGAAACAGCTGCATTATCAAACGTCATCATCATCATAGCAAGGTGCATAGCCATATTGGACAGCTGGATAAAAAATGATAATAATAATGATGATGATGGTGATAGTGGGTGGTAGTAAGAAAGACCTAGGCACCTTGAATAGCTGAACTGGAGAGCAAATTGGATTACCCTGAGAAATTAGAAATGAAAGTTGCGCTTACCATATGCAGGCTCCATGCTGTGCACATTATACACATTTCCTCCATTTTTCCTTAAAAAGTCTCATGAGGTGGAGAGTATCATTTGGCAGATAAGGAAGACTGAGGCCAAGTGACTCATGCGTCCAAGGCTACATGGTCGACCTTGATCCAGAACAGGAATCTGAAGGCTACCTGGCCCCAAATAAGATGTTTCTGACTCCAGCAGATTTACTATGTCATGAGTAAATTAGGGTTGATTATTCATCTTCAGAAACAAAATCATTTACTTGCTTTACAGGAGGAGTCCTTTAAAAATTAACTCTCACCTCGTACATTTAACATAAAACCCTGATTATAAAGATTCATTGGGGGAGAGAATTTTCAGCAATAATCCTTCTCATCTGCATGACAGCAATACTAATTCACAGCACTGTCATGGGTATTATGTTAAACATCAACTCATCTTAGACAAAAGCTTATCACTTTTTTTCTCTATGGCAACAGCATCTATTTGGTATCTGTCTGTAGTTCAACAAGCAGGCTTTGGTGCCAATGTCCTGAATTTGAATGCTAGTTCTACCACTTACCAACTGTGTGAGCTTGGGCAAACTACTTAGCCCTTTCAAGTCTCAGTTTCTCTAACTATGAAATGGGCATAATAACTGGGGATTTATGCATAATGAATGTTAAGCCCTATTTCAGAGTGTCACAGAATTTGTGAGGAATGCCATTTGTAATTCACCATGCCCACCCAACAACCTTCTGAAGATAATTTGGCTTTCTATGTAGTAGCCTCTGGTCAGACTACTGTGGGCAGTTTTGTTTCTCAGGGTCAGTTAATATATTGACATCTGCCTTGTGCTTCATTTCATGTGAACTTTCCAAGTGTCTTCAGGTCCTATGAGCACCGGAGTGCTGAGAATTTGGGTTTCTGGAAAAGCCAAGTTATTGGGTTGACCCCAGGATAGAGAAAATTTCCTTAGATTCCGCCTCTTCTGTATGTCCATCTAGGGTCTTATCAGAGTAGAGAAACCTAGAATCTTAGAGTCAGAGCAGGCCTTGGAAATTACATAGCAGAGTGTAGCAGGCAGGTAGCTTGGCCTGTGGGTTATAGGTGAGGTGACTGGACAGTATGACAGAAGGGGCAAAACCCTGCTTTGCTACTAAAGGCCTTGGGGAGCCCTCTTTACCCATCTGTGCTTCAATTTTCTTACCTTGTTCTCGGGGTTCTGGTGTCTTCAGTAACACCTTGGAATGCCAAAATAATTGGGATAGCATTTGAGGCCAGCATGGAAAGTTAGAAAGCTTTATTCTCTTTCAGGAGCTCAGAATCCTCAGGAGTAAAGGCAGTTGGATATTCAGGTCTGGAGTTCAAGAAAGAAGTCAGGATTAGAGAATAAGATTTAAGGTGAAGACCCAAGAGTACATATGCCAGTCAGGAGAGGGTAGGGTTTAGCATGAGAAAAAGAGAACAGATCAAATTTATTGCAATGGTTCAGGGCAAATGTAAACCTGAGCTGGTTCATGGTAGTGGAATGGAAGGAAAATTTCTAAGGCATTGCCAACAGGATGTGGATTCTGCTGATTCGAGAGTTGGGGAAAAGATTCCCCTCCTCTACCCTTCCCCTGGGCTAGGCAGTTTTCTTCTTATTTATGATCCCACCAAGTCTCTGCCATGGCATATCCCATAGTGTATTGTAATTGTCTGTGTAGACATTGACATCTTCCATGTTTTTGTTATCCAAGTGCTTATTCACTTCTTTTCAGGTCCTAAATCAAATAGTGTACCCCCCACACACTACAGCCTTCACTATCTCCCTTATTCTGCTTTATTTTACTTCATAGCACTACCCAACATGAATAACTGCTTATTCATTATCTGTCTTCCAACCACCACGTAAGCTCAGTAGAGCAGAGATAGATGTGGTCTGCTTTGTTCACAGCTATATTCCTAGAGCCTAGAAAAGTGCTGAAGCTGCTTGATAAATATTTGCTAAGTATCCCTTCTGCTTCACATTTCCGGTCAAATATCCCTGATTCTCTCTAACTTTGCCCACATGGTATGGTTTCCTAACTATCCTGGCCACAGCCTTGGAGATCCTTACCTGAACACAGCAGTTCCAAGGCCATCTGCATTGTTTTGTTCTGAATAATTGAATGGTCATTTCTCTTGATGAAGACACTCTGATGAATAGGCTCAGTTACATAAATGGTGGGGTAAAGTGCAAAATTAAACCGTGGGGCTCCTGTTCACAAGTTAAGAACTTCAAGGTGGTCATAGCAGAGCATTCAACCAAGCATGGTTGCTTCTGAGTGTGGACCCGTGTGACTGCACAGGTCACAAGCCCAGGAAGGCAGACCTGCTGATAAGGAACAGATCTGAGAAGGCTCTAAATACCAGACTTCAGATTTATATTTTGTCATGTAGAAAATAAAGAACTACGGGAGGATTTTGAACAGAGGTGACATTTAAGGTTTATTTCATTGTTTCCTGACCGTAAGTTATACTCAGTGTGGAAAATTTGCACAAGCACAGAAAGGTATAAAGCCCTGTTAGTCTCCTCCTCCTACCTCTTGTCCTGCAGACCCTATATCCAAAAGCAGACAATGAACATTTGGTTGATTTCTTTCTATCTGAGTTTTTTTTCCTATGTAACATAGATAAGGCCTTACTTCCGCTACAGCTTCCTGTCCTGCTTTATTCATGGGATGTTGGAAGAGGAGCAGGAGAGTTTTTCAAATGCATGTGTAGGGAGATTGTTCTGGAAGGGAACTTACAGAGTGGATTGGGGGCACAGGGTTGGCAGTGAGGGGTTGAGATGGAAGCAGAGTAAGGGCCCTAGAGCAGAGAATGAAGGAGGCCCTGGACTAAGGTGTTGGAAGTGGGAGGGAGGAGGGTCAGTTTGGGAGCTAAAGCCACCTTGATGGGAGAGTGACCACAACACCCATCCTTCTTGAATTCCCTTGACTCATGGGGAAAAAAACCCCCTCAAAGTCTGTCTGTGTCTTTCAGGCATTCTGCAGGTGACAGCAAGCATTGGAAGTCATTTCTCAAACATAAGTCTTGGGCTCCCCCCGTCTAAGGCCAGGCCTGTCCTTCACACCTGCCCTAGGGCTCAGACACTGAGTGCTGAGCCCCAGGACTGCGCTTGGCCATAGCACATGGAAATCCACAGGGAGGGCAGGCATGGCAGAGCCAGGGTTCCTGAAGTCCATGGCAGATACTCAGGGTTTCGAATTGCCCATTTTGTTGGAAATCCCCATTGCCTGGGCTGGCAAAGGGGAGAGTTAACATCGTCACTGGATCCTTAATTGTGTGTTTCATGAATTTTCATGTTTCCGCTTGCAAGCTTAATGTTGCTTTCTCGGTGAGTTTTTTTGTCCTTGAGCATAAGAGACTTGTAATTACAGAGTGTTGTGGATTGCAGAGGGTGATTAAAATGGATTTTGTGAAATCTGAAGCACCCTTCCCTCTCTGTCTCTTACACACACACACACACACACACACACACACACACACACACACACACACACACTCATATACACACACACACACTCCAGTCCAACAGTCAGGGGAGTGCCTCAGAATCCCACGAAGAAGTTCAGAGCATCAGGATATGAAGGGTATGAATTCTCTTCATGTTTTCTTCCCTGGGTCTTGGATTCGCTCCAAGTCAGCCCTCCTGCTTTTTCCTCTTCCTCTCCTCCTTCTCCTCCTCCTCCTTGTCCTGAATGAAGTCCAACTCTATCCCTGACCCCCAGCTAACTTGACCCCCAGGGCTGGCTGCTTTCTCACTGGAAGAGACAAAGAGACAATAAAACGAGAGTAGATTTTCATCGTTGCTTTTGTGCAGCTGTTAAGTGTGTTTCTTCACCGGCACAGTCGGCTTCACAACCTTCTTGACCTCGCTCCCCTCGGAGAGGGTCCTTCACTTTGAATAGAGACCTGAAAATTGCTGAGACCAGTGAGGGAGTAAGAATTCCCTCTTGGTACCTCTTCCTCCCAGGACAAGTTGGTGCTCCATGAAAGTGAGAATGACCTTCTCTACCTAGTCTAAATCAGGAATGACTGGCTGGTGCTGGGAGGACCACTGGAAGTAGGAGGTGGGAAGGGAATGGTTGGAAGGCTTCCTGGAGGAGGTGGGGCTCTGCCTTGAAAAATGGAGATCCTGGTGGGTCACCTGGAGAAGGAAAGCAGAGCAGCAGTGAGTTTAGCCTGGCTAAACTGGAAGATGATCCGCTAGGGATGATCCCCCTTGACCAGTGAGGAAACCAAGTCAACTTACTTTGGTGAATGGGTATGTGAAATTAGTGCTAGAAGGGACTTGGGAAGTCATTTGAGCCACTGCGTCTATCAAAAAGAAGACTCCACCTCACCACAGCCTGACCCAGCCTGAACCTACCAATGGTGTCCCCCACCAACCGCCTCCCCACCACCTCCCACCTTGGACCTCTCACCCCAACTCCCCACACTGTGCTTCCCATGAACACAGTCCCGAATCACCCTCCTCAGCCATATGTTCTTGAGCAGTGAACAACCTGCCCAACAATATGCCGCAGCCCTAGAGCAGGTTCTAAAACCAGGTCTTTTTTTTTTTTTTCCTCTTTTTTCTCAGTTTGCACTGTCTCTGTGCCCCCAACCATACCATATGCTCCACCACACTGAGCTCGATCTGAATTTCTAAGAATCCTTATATCTCAGAGCTTAATAGCCTACATTCTAGAATTTGACTGTTCATATCATTTATACACTAGCATATGCAAATGGGCAAATACAGGTACACCTGTGTGTGAGCATGTGTGTGGACCCTTTAAGTATTCAAAGATGGTGGAATCTGTTTGTGGCTGGGCAGAAAAGACCACCTTGTCCACACCCCACCTGAGGACTGAATCAGGTTCTATTATCCACCCCACCTCTCTCTGCTCCTACCTCACCCTCCTCCTGTGAGCTTAGCCTTCCTCACACAGATGTTATTTTTTTATACCTCCATATCTTTGTGTTGATCCCTCTGCCTGGAGTGCTTTTCCCACACTGTTTTCCATCTAACAAGTTCCTTCAAGTCAGGATACCCCCACATCTCCTCTCTGAGACCTTCCTTGACCCTCTCAGCCCCAACACACACACACACACACACACACACACACACACACACACCCTACTGTCTATACAACCCATGTTCCTGGTGCAGATGGCGTCTGCTCCGTGCACGGCACCGTGTTGTACCGGTGCCTCTGGCAGCCTCTCCCACTCAAGTGTGGGCTCTCAAGGGCAGGCCCATGGCCTCATCTGTCCCTGTCTCCTGAGCCCAACTCAGGCTCTGGTCCAATAAGAGTCTCCAAGAATGATTGTTGCTGAGTGGAGCTAGTGCCTTTTCGGTGAGTGAGTCAACCCTGACAAGGAAAGTCCTTCATCACAGGGTCCAGGAAAATGGCACGCAGACTCATCGCCAGGGGGAGCAGGGTCTACTGCTTTACTGACAGCAGGCCTATTGCTCAGGTAACCTGTCCCAGATTCCAGTGTCACCTTTTCCAAAAGCAGACACATCCCATCTGGGAGACTGTACGGCAGGCTGACCTCGTTTTTGCCCTGAGCTTTAGAACTCACCTGAAATGCACCTCCCCATGGACCTGGTTGGGTCTGTGGTCTCTGCTTCAACTTGTGGATCCAGAAACCCCAAAGAGACTGTTCTTCCGTCTCCTAGGCCAGCGCCATCACCTGTCAAAATGTTGGCAGGAAGAAGAGGCAGCTGCTGAGAAAAACCCCGCGATCCATCTTCCTTTCACCAGCACACATTCCCCCAGCACCTCCTGGGCCACAGACTCCAGGTACCAGGCCATGGCCACAATGCCAGGTTTAGACTTTCTCATTTAACGCTCCCACAAACCTGTGAGTAGCCCCTGTTACACAGCTCAGTGAACTGGAGGCACAGAGGGGTTCAGAATTGCCCAGAACCACACAGCTAGTGAGTAGCAGAGCTAGGATTCAAACCAAACTGTTCCTGTGCCATCACCCACCTTCTTTATGAACTCTAAGCTAAGGATATCTTTGTGCCTATGGCTTGGAAGGTACTGGCTTAGGAACTTTCCAAGCATGTACTTATCAAATCCTCTCAGCCCATCTTTGGCACCCTTCATTCACATTTCACATGTGGAGAAACAAGTGTTGAGGGGTTTGACCAACTTGCCCAGCTTGCTTGACTGGGCCAGGATTTGAACCTCTGCTGGCCAGCCTGGCTCCAAAGCCCCTCTCCACCGCATGGTGCCTGCAGAACCAACCTCTCAGTTCAGTCAGTCTTCTGCTCCCCCCGCCTGCTTGTTGGAAGGCCTGCTTGGCCCATCCTCTGGGCACCTTACAAGGAGAACCACAGCCTCAAAAGCGCCCCCCAAAAGAGGCTGATTCCTTTTCAAGCTAGAGGAAGCTCGCCTCACACGGCTGCCTCTGCCCTCACAGCAATTAGGCCTTGTCACACCAAGCCCGCCAAGGGTGCTTCATAAATGCTTGTACTTGGCCAAATTTATTGGCGAGCTATATTAATCACATTTTAAAAATAAGAAGTGAAATAAATAATAAGTGGCAATATTCTGCTTCTATAAAAACCACCTGCAACTCAGAAAGGTAGCTGGCACCTCACTTCTTTGAAGTGTCACACGTCCCTGCTCACAGCCGTAAATGTTAACATCCCTCCGTAGGCAGATAACCAGCTCTGACAGGAATCCACAGATGTGGGCAAAGTGACTCACTGCATACGCCGGCCTCATAAAGTTGGAGAGATGGAATTATCCTAGTCCTGCTGGGTGGCAGAGAGAAAATTTCACACTGTAGGTGTTTGTGAGTCTACATGTGTTCATGTGGGGAAGGAGAAGGGGACTGAGATAAGGGAGAGCAAACAGGGAACAGAGCCAAGAGTCCAAGAGATTCTTAACTGAACACATCCACTAAACGTGACCTGCTTATGTGCCAGGTTCATCTGGGTCACTAGGTTCAGTGGCTGGAGCCATTGCTCGCCTGTGAGTCACTGAGGAAGGAGGATAGCTTTTTTTAATCTTTCAATTAATACCTTTTTCCATTTTTTAAAATACTGTATAAACAATATTGTGTCCTTCTCAGGATATAACTCCTGGAAGCACATGATACCCCTTGTTTCTCATTGGTGTTGCTAATCTTATTCAGTTGGTTAGGATATCAGTCAGTATTCCCCAGGAAAATAGAACCAATAGAATATTACAAATATGTACATGTAGATATGCAATACCTTAATATATACATCTGTGATTTTTGTTTTGTTTTGTGTTGAAGTCTCACTCTGTCACCCAGGCTAGAGTGCAGTGGCACGCTCACAACCACCCCAGCGTCGACCTGGGGGCTCAGGCGATCCTTCCGCCTCAGCCTTCCAGGTACCCAGAACTACAGGCGCGCACTACCATGCCAAGCTAATTTTTTTTTTATTTATTGTAGAAATGAGGTCAAGTTCCTGAAGGCTGTAGAACAGTCCAGAGTAAGTGCTGTGTACTTGTTTGATAAAGTTGCCCAGGCTGTTCTCGAACCCGCAGGCTCAGGCAATCCCCTCACCTCGGCCTCCCAAAATGCTGGGATTACAGGCTACATCTGTGTTTTAAGGAGTTGACTTACGTTCTCATGGGACTGGCGAGCCTGAAATCTGTAGGCCAGGCGAGCAGATTAGAAATCCAGTTGGGAGTTGATGCTGCAGTCTTGAGTAGAACGTCTAGCTCTCTGAGAAACCTCTGTTTTTGCTCTTAAGGCCTTCAGTTGATAACATGAATGAGGTCCCCCACATTACAGAGGGTAATCTCCTTTCCCGAAAGTCAGTTGACTGTAGATGTTAACCTCATCTATAAAATACCTTCACAGCAGCACCAAGATGAGCATTAGATTCAATAGCTGGGTGCCAGAGCTTAGCCATGGACACACAGTGAAGCATCACAGATGGCTTCCAGTTCCTCCTATTGCCATGTTTCCTTTAGTAATAAGTAAGAATTTTGTAGGGAGAGACTTCGAGATTATGTAAACATCCTGTTCCTCATCAAACCTTTCCCTCTTGAATTAAGCTCCTATTGCTGATCCTTGCCAGAATCCATTTTAACGTGACAGTTATATGTAGGGCTTTCCCTGGAAAAGGAGTTTGGGAACCGGGTTTCAGATCTCAGTGCTACCACTCAGCTGGCCGTGAGGCCTTGGACAAGTTACCTGACTTTGCCAACCTGGCGACCTCCCTGCTCAAATAGGGGTGGCAGGACTTGCCCCAAAGCCTAGGATGTTCCTGAAATGCAGTAATGTGTGAAAATGCCAGGTGCAAGGAAGGCATCCCATAAATGTCTGGGGCGCTGGTGCTAATAAAAAGACACATCCATGCCAGTAAAGGAATGGCTGATCTCACTCCTGGGCATCATTGATTAGCGGAGTGATCTGAGACTCCTGGGAGAGTTCCTTGAGGGAAGTCATTATCCTCTTTTATCATTCTCGTCACGGGACGCAATGTCAAACCCTGCTGACTCAGGGAACATTCACCCACCGTGACTGAGACACTGTTGGAAAGGCTTTCCCAAAGCTGGTGACATTCTAATTGAGTCCTGAAGGATAAGAGTAGAAGTCAGACAAGGGAGGAAAAGCATTCTAGATGGAGGGAAGGGTGCGACAGAGGTGGAGTAGGGACAGTGGAGGTGAATGGCCCCTCTGAACATTTGGGTAAGTACTATTAAGTCTCCAGAGAGAACCACAGAGGGATTGCCTGTATTTTTTCCTATTGTGGTTATTATGATGATCATTATCATTAGTATTCTGAAGTAATGTGCACTCTTGTATACATAGCAGCAAGAAATTCACTATTTCTCGTAAGAAGCAGCATGGCATAGTGATTGTGATATGGACTCTGTAGCCAGATGGACTGGGTTTGAATCCCAGTTCTGCCAATTTGCCATAAGTATAACCTTGAGCAAGTTACCTTTTTTTATTTTATTTTATTTTTTGACTTGGAATCTAACTCCGTTGCCCAGGCTGGAGTGCAGTAACACTCATGGCCACCCCAGCGTCGACCTGGTGGGCTCAGGCGATCCTTCCACCTCAGTCTTTCAAGTAGTCAGAACTACAGGCATACACTACCACGCCTGGCTAATTTTTTGATTTATTGTAGATATTGAGGTCTCGCCAAGTTGCCCAGGCTGTTTTCGAACCTGTGGGCTCAGGCAATCCCCTCACCTCAGCCTCCCAAAGTGCTAGGATTACAGGCTTGAGCCACCACACCCAGCCAAATTAACTTCTTAATGCCTCAGTTTCCTCATCTGTAAAATGGGGATGATAGCAATAGTGACTTTCTTATAGAATTGTAATGACAATTAAGTGAGGTCAAGTTCCTGAAGGTTGTAGAACAGTCCAGAGTAAGTGCTGTGTACTTGTTTGATAAATAAGAATGTATATTCTAGACATTTACTCTTTGGTCAAAAAGTTATTGGTTTTCTCTCAGCTACCCAACAAAAGATTAATGCCGCCATGTGTCTCCAATCTACTTATGTTACAGCTTGTGTGGTAACTGCAGTGAAGAAGTAAAGTCACTAACGGGCTCTCATAGCAAAAGCAGAAGGCAGGGGGTCAGGATGTGAGTTCTGGTCCCATCTCTGCTATTATCCTACACCGTGGCCTTGGACGAGTTACCATCCCTTTCCGAACCTCAGTTACCTCATCTGTAAAGTGGGAGAACTGAGCCAGCTGAGGTCAAGAAGCACATCCAACCCTAAGCCTTGAGAGTTGGGCACCTGCCCAGTGGCTTCACTTCAGGGACAGACAGGAGGACTGGTATCCATCAAGCACCTACTATGTGCCAGGCACTGCTAGGCCCTCTCCTCGCATGCTTATGTAGTCCTCACAGCAACTCCATCAGGAAGATATCATAGTCTCACATGACAGCTGGAGATGCTGAGGCTCTGTGGAGTCAGGTGGCTGGCTGGGCACTCCACGGGGAGGGGCACAGCCAGGACTCTAGCCTGGGACTGCCTGTCCCTAAGCCTGTTATTTCTGAGACCAGGCTTCCTCCCCAGGAAGGTTTTTGCAAAGGTTTCATGAAGCAATGAGTGAACGTACAAACAAAAGCATCACTACTCATTCGTGCTGGGGGTTTCCCCTCCCTTCTCCAAGTAGCTGTGCTTTGAAGCTGGGCCTGAGTTAGAATCCTGCCTGTGCCACTTGCTCACTCTGTGACTTGGGGCAAATGGTTTAACTTGCTGGGCCTTGGTGTCCTGGTCTATAATAAGGAGAGAATAATTCCTACTTCGTACAATTATCTTGAGGCTTGTGGAGAGCACGTGTGAAACAGCATAGTGACTAGAATCTAGGTAATGTGTTAAAAATAATATAACTTCTTGTTTGTGGTTATATGAATCAGTGGTTCTCAGATTTTAAGATCTCAAAGAAAAGAAAAATGTCAAAATAAAAGTTGCCAACTTTGTATTTTGCTAAGTCTTTAGAACATAATTAACATCTCCCAGCATCATGAGTCACAATAGTGAGTAGAGTCTGCCCAGCACGACGTGTTTCTCCCAACCACCCAGTTATGTGATGCCTCATTCTCACAAACTGCTGCTCAGACAGAGCCAACCTTTTGCTGATCTGGTTTGGCACAATCGCTAAATTGGCATGTGGGGACTCCTTCAGTCCAAACCATGGGACTGAAACCAGCCAGGGGAACAGAAAAAGAGAGAGGCACTGACCAGTCTGGTTCACTTGGCAGGTCCCTCCAGCTCTACCCTAATGCAAGTCCCTTTCCTAGCCTGAGCCTCAGCTGGTGCATCTGTAAAATGAACCCAATAACACTTCTGGGTAACCTTCCAAGGCTGTTGCAAGGATCAGAAGGAACAAAGGATGGAACATATATTATGTTCCTATGATGTGCTGTTTACATATGAAGGATCAGCACCACTCTGATATCTGACCTCAGTGAAGGCAGTTGAGAGCAGAGCTAGGAAGGGCAAGGAGAATTGGATTTTGCTAGCATGAACCCTAGAAGATGGTGAAGTCAGTGCTTCCACACATCCTTTGCTCCTGGGTTTCCAAACTGGAGGGTTTTGCCCAATGTCAGACTGGATTTGTTTTTGGTGACGTGACGTTGTTGTGTAAATTCCAGTTCAACCATAACAGCAAGGAAGTCATAACAGAAATGGGAGTTCCAAATGAAGCCAAATTATATTCATTGATTTTACATTAGCTATTAAGCATATTGAGAGAGTGAAAATGATGATTTCTCCCTTTTGAACTAAAATTGGGGTTCACTGGGGGCTCACATCTGTGCTATATTAAGTGGCGGGTTCAGTCAGGTGTAATTGTAGAATATAAGCATAAATCGCACCTTATTGGCATGTTCATGTGTGTATCTCTATATCGTAAGACCTTTCAAGAGCGTTCCTTTTTAAAAAACATCTACAACTAAAGCCTGTAATGGCTCAGCCTCTAGCTCCAGTCAGCTATTCAGGTGAGGCTGAGAAGGTGCTGACAGTATTTACCAAAGGATAGAGATGGGCCCGTTTCTTATCTTTTCCCCAGCCCTCTCGGAACCTTGCCAAGTCCTCTGTGCATAGTAGGATCCCTCACCTGACAACTGGCTCCATCCACTGCTTATCCAAAGCCCAGCAATAAGTACATACCCTTTGACCCGTGACAACATCTCAATGGAAATAAGGAGACCTTCATGCAAAGGCATCTGTACCAAGATATTCACTGGCAGCAACGCTTATTGTAATGTGAGGACATGAACAACCCAAGTATCCACCTGCAGGGACTGGCTAAATCAATTAGGGTTACTCCATACAGGGAAACAGCATACCTCCTTTTTTTGAGTCAGGGTCTCATCCTGTCTCCCAGGCTAGAGTGCAGTGGCATGATCACAGTTCACTGCAGCCTCAGACTTCTGGGCTCAAGCAATCCTCCCATCTCAGCCTCCAGAATAACTGGGACTACAGGCACACACCACCACACCCAGCTATTTTTTTATGGTAGAGACAGAGTCTTATTGTGTTGCCCAGGCTGATCTCAAACTCCCAACCTCAAGCAATTCTCCCAAAGTGGTGGGATTATAGACCTGAGCCACTGCACCTAGCCATGTGCCTCCTTTAAAAACAGTGATGGCTAACTGTGATATGGATGAGAAAGATACTCATGATATAGTAAATGGGATGGGGAGCAGATTAGAACACAAAAGTAAAATAGAAAGGCCACATCTTCAATTTTTTTTTTTTAAAGTGATTATATGAGCACACATACAGGAAATGTCTGGAAAGATAACTAAGCATTCAAATGTTAATTGCAATTCTCTCTGAGCAGTGGGAACACAAGGAGTCTGTATAGCTTTCTTTATTTTTCTGTATGTTCAATTATTCACAAAAACTTCTTGAATACCTACTAGACAAAATCCTTGCTTTTGAGCAGTTTACCATCTTGCCGGGAAGAGACAGAAAATAAATAATTAGACAATTAATTCTAAACATTGATAAGTGCTGGGAGGAAAATGAGGTGGTTAATTTGAAAGAAACTGGCAGAACAGGGGAGAGGTGAGACCAACTTTATCTGGGATGGCAAGGAAAGGCGACTCTGTAGAGGACATTTACTCGAGAGAAATACCAAAGAGACATCCAGATGCAATCCGGAATAGGAGTATTCAAGGAAGAAGGAACAACTCACAAAAAGGCCCTGAGATGAAAGAGAATTATGTGCAATAATGATATATTATTTCTATAATAGAAAAGCTTATTTCATTCGAATATCCATTTGATCCATTCAAAGAGCCATAGGACCCATCCGCATCCTTCTGTTCTGGAGGCCCAATCAGATGGCAGTTGGCACAAGACAGCATGTGAGGAGCTAAGAAAGGTGCCCCTTGTGTGCCCACTGTGGAAGGAGTCTCTGGATGGGACATCCTCTGGGAGGCCAGCTCATGGTTTGCCTCCCTTTCCTTGATTTCAGCCAATTTTTTCCTTTACATTTTAACATTTCTGCAAGCAGAAAGTGTCGCACAATCAATGTGTACATTAAAGAAGTGCTTTGTTTGTTTTCTTTTCTCAAAAAGGCGATTACTGAATCGATGGTACGGCTCACAGTTACTGGCTCACATCTTAGGGCTGATGGCACGCAGGGATGTATGTATGTGATGCTAAAAGGACCAGCCTTGGGAGGTGGAAGGGCCTTGTTAGAAGTCAGTGATTCCTCCTAAGTGAGGCGTTGTGGGCCCAGAAGAATGAGCTGGGGTCTTCTAGGTGTCTATGAGCACCAGCCCCAGAAATGCTTAGAACATGGCCCTGGTTGGGCCCCAGGGAGCAACCAGAAAGGGTAACAGGCCAGTACTCAGTCAAGTCCAGCCCTGCTGGGTCAATGCCAGGGTGGGGAGATATCCTGGAGGCCGAAAAGGCAAAGGGGACGCCCCCTAACTCTGCCTGGATGGGAGGGGAGTACCCGGGAAAGCTTCCTGAAGAGGTTACCTGGCAGGCAAGGCAGAAAGAGCACTGGAAGCAGGGGATAGAGTTGCAGTCAGTGGGGTGGGGAACAGTAAGCGGTTCCATCTGGCTGCAGGACTGGGTGAACGCAGAGCACACCCTCATCTGGAGATGGTGCTGGGCCACTTGGAAAGACTCGAAGCCAAGAGGTAGCATGGCTACACTTGGGCTTTAGGACGATGCTGTCTAACACAGTAGCCACCAGGTACAGGCAGCCATTTAAATTAATTAGAATTTAGTTACACTGAGTAAAAGTCACCTTTCAAAAATCCATAAGAACACCTGAAATGAGTTAAATTAAATGAAAAACTCAGTTGCTCGGTCACATTTGTCACATTTTAAGGGCTGAACAGCCACTTATGACTAGGCAGCCACATGGACAGGGCAGACGCAGAATGGGTGTGTTGTAACAGAGGTCCCTCTTTGGACAGGGCTGCTTTAGAACCCTCACTTGAGGATCGGCAGATGGACAGATGGACAGACACAAGAGATAGCAATGGCCGTGGTGCTTACCGTGTACGGGCACCATCCCAGGGGCTCCACATGTGTGTTCCTTGAATCCTCACAGAGGCATGTACTCACAGGTTCCCTGTGTATCAGGAGCTTTGGGAGCAGGGACAAGGCTGTGAGTTGTTTTTCATTATATTCCAGTCCTTCATCTGGCTTGCCTCTGGTTTCTCAAGGACCCAGAGCACACGGTTGTATTTTTAGAAGGGGCGCTGAGGAGTGTAGGAGCTTCAGTGTTGCTGAAAAGCTTGTATCAGCCCATAGTTGGCCAAGAAGTAGCTCCTGGGGAATCCCCAAAATTCAGTGATGAGCATTGTACAACCTTGTCAGGAAGTTCTTCCAAGTGTCTAACTCAGCTTTCCAATGTACAATTGCAATCGATGTCTATCTCTTCTGTTGATTCTTTCCCCTCAGAAAATGGAAACTATATTATACTAATATTGATAACTGCTATGCTTACAGGCAGCTTCCTCTGTACTAGACTCCATGCATACTAACTCCTTGAATCCTTGGCAGAGCCCTATGATGTAGCTACTATGGTTTTGCCCATTTTACACCTAAGGGGACCAAGGTGGGGGGAGGTTAAGAAACTTCCCAGGGTCATGCTTTGCCCAAGCCCGTAGGTGTGTTGCTAGGATTCAAACTCACACAATCTGACCCTGAGTCTGGTTCCTAGCCCTGGCGCTTTATGGCCTCACATCATAAATCTTCTGGAGCTAGAAGACAGCTGCTAAGTGCACTTTCCACCTGCTTTGGCTGGAGTGGTATGAGAATTTGATTTGGGTCCAGAAAACCCTGGCTGAAAGTTATGCCCAGTTAGGACATAAATGCCTCACACTTTGGGGACACTTTGTGTTATTTTGGGAGTACTTTTCTGCCAGGGCTATGTATGGTAATAGTCATCCTACAGTGACGCCCATGTTTTCTGGTTTATGAAGCACCTGTGTTTGTGCGTTCTCATCAAATCCCCACACTGGCACCAAGAAGAAGTGAAGCAAAAAAGAAGCCAGCTTGGTGTGTCCACATAACATAAGGAGCCCAGAGGAGGGCACACACCTGTTTAGGATTGCTCAGTCCCTCCAGGATGACCCTGTTTCTTGAATTCTGCTTCCACCAAACCAGAGCCTCTCTGCCTTGTCAATGGACTCAACGTTAAGCCAGTGTAGGGTTGTAAAGCCATGACCTCCCGTGCCCGCCCTGGAGCATGCCGAGGTCAAGACAGGGCCAACAATCAGAAATAATTTCAGGATAACTCGAGACTTCCACTTAACATTTCTCAGACATTATCAGGAGACACTGGATCCACAGCAAAACATCTTCAAATCTGCTTTTTCTCTATCCCCTCTATGGCGTTCACAAGTCTCAACTTCTCCCATGTCTCTTTGAAAATATTTATTGGGGAAATTTTTCATATACTGCCAAGAGGATTTATAACAATTGTGTGCAATTTAAAAATAAGATTAAACTCTCATGGCCCCACCAGCTAGCTTAAGAAATAGAACATGGGCCAGGTATGGGGGCTCACAGCTATGGTCCCAGCACTTTGGGAGGATTCCTTGAGCCCAGGAATTTGAGACCAGCCTAGGCAATATAGCAAGACCTCACTTCTACAAAAAAATTTAAAAAATAATCTAGGTGTGGTGCTTGCCTAAGGTCCCAGCTACTCAGGAGGCTGAGGCGGAGGGTTCATTTGAACCCAGGAGTTTGAGGCTGCAGTGAGTCATGATCCTGTCACTGCGTTTTAGCTTGAGCAATTGAGTGAGACCCTGACTCAAAGAGAGAGAGAGAGCGAGAGAGAACGAACAGGACATCACCTCTGGAGCCGTGCAAGCCCTCCAATCCCGTCCTTTTCCTGAAGTTGCCTTGCTTTTCTCTACAGTCCTGACTGTTTTGCATCTCCCCCAGAGGAATGCTCTCCCCAGCCCCAGCCTGCTCGCCTTTGGTGCTTTAGCTTTGGGCTCTTGCTCCTACACTGGTCTGGTGTGACCTATCCTGGGGTGTGGGAAAGGACCTGGAGAAAAGGAACAGAGGACCCAGGCAGACTTCTTTTCCAGATAAGGGGAGAGGAAAGTCAGGAACACTTGTGCTAGATACTTTTTGTCTAATCACATGCACATTGGGAGGAAATGGGGAGGGGTGTGTCCTTTTAAGCTTATTCCTGGAGCATCAGTACCATTTGTCACCGAGAGCAAGTCCCTGTGCCATGTAGATTTCTACACAAGGGGGGACTTGCACATACAGGGGTTTCCTAGAATGGTGATTTCCTCTACAGATATTTACTGAGCCCTTGCTGTATGCCAAGCAGCATCATAGGTACCTTGTGGGAAACAAGACGGACTTATCCCAGACCTCAAGAATTTACTGTGTAGGACGGCGGGTCTTGTCCCTGCCCCACCACTGGCCACGATCTTCCCTTCGTCATAGAATCTACTCACCATTAAAAGCAAGGGTGGGGGTAAAGTTAGATGGCAAATCTGGAAGTGCTTGGAAAAGCTGAGGCAGACCCTGGCTGACATTGCTCGAAAGACAGGGTACACCCTCTCTGAAATGCCGTGAGGGCGCATGAAGGGCGGAGCTTTGGGTATCCACATCTGTAGTTACCCAGATCTCCCACTAGATGTCAGTGATGTGCTTGAGGGGGCGGGGAACTGAGGGTGATGAGCTTTTTGACCAACTTTTGAAAAGTGCAAAATAACTGCTTACTGTGTGCTGGATGCTGGTCCAAGTATGTTATATTTGTTATGGCATTGGTGCTCACAGGAACCCTGCGATCTACATATCACCCCTATTTTACAGACAAGGAAATAGGTACTGGGGGAGGGATATAAGTGGTGATCTCTCTTCCTCTACCTGAGAGTATCAAGAGAAGATTGCTCAGCTAAACACAGCCCTGGCACGAAAGAGTGTTCAACCAGACATCCCTTGATGGCTGCTAAACTGCTATGATCAATGTCTCCCATATTTGGGACAGCAAATGTCTGCATAAGTGCATGAGAACCAAAAGGCTCCAGAGTCACTAGGACCCCCACGGACACCCATGAGGGTTGAAGGGCAAGTGTTCATTGGGCAAATAGAAAGGTGAAGGTCTACAGTAGCTAAATGGTGGCAGTAGGGCTGTCTGTGTTCTTGGGCAGGTGCACTGGAAGCGACATGGCTATTACCAGCTTGGACTTGACATGAGGATTACAAAAAGGTCTCCAGGGACTCCATCTCCACCTTAAAGAGCTTGTAGATGCTCTTTAGGGTATCAGCACCAAAGAGCTGTAGTCCCATGCTTCCTAAGCAATTCCTGAGAAGCTCTGCTGAAAAATTAAAGGAGAAATGGGAGTGGGTTCAAGATCAAATTCACTGGGGGAAATCTACATGAAATAATTTCCATGATGATTGCAATCAGTGGGTCCGATGATGACATGGTTCATCTCCTTGTTTCTGTCCCAGTACCAAGTGCCTCTGGGAGGGGAAATGACTGGACCACAGAGGCCAGAGGACAATAAGACTCTGATCTCAGTGTTCACAGACCTTAAATTCACACCATAAGACATGATAGGGGAAAGGACGTGACCTGTAGGACAGAATGCTCCACAAAAAGACTGCAGGGAGGCCTTGCAAAGGAGACGTGGGCAGGTGCAAAGGCACTGAGGCTGGATCCCCAGGGTGGAAAGTCCCAGCAGCACTCCCTCAGATGCAGCCCTTCCCAGGAGGGGAACCCAGGTGGTGCAGGAAGCAAACCAGAGACCTCTTGGGAATGACTCAGGGATGGGGCTGCTCTGACAGGAGGAGGGAAGGCTCAGAGGTCCTGATGGCAAGATCAGAATGCCCCTGTGTGATGACCCAGGCACCTGCAGCCCTAGGGTGAGTGACCAGGAAGTGGGTTTCAGCTCAGCAGGATAAATGCTTACAGCCATACCAATTAACCAGGTTATAAAGCCATTTTATACATGCATTGTTTCATTCCATCCAGACCGCCCCCCTTTTGAGGGAGCTCTTTGTAGCTCCACTTTACAGATGGGAAAGTGAAGGCCAGAGTTCATTCATATTCCCAGTTCTGGAGCTGGGCCTGGAATTCAGGTCTTTCTAGCTGCAATACAATGTTCTTTCCACAAAAATTGTCCAGAGGTGATGATGATGATGTTTATGATGTTGAGGATGGCTGTGAAGTAGGACTTGCTAGCCCAGTTTTCCAGATGGAAGGATCCACCACTTGCCCAGCAGGGCACAGCTGGTAACCAGGAGAGATGGGGTTGGACGCAGCTTTCAGTCTGCAAGCCTAGTCCTCTTGCTGCACTCTCCTTTTGTGAATGTACGCGTCCCCATTCCTGGAGGGGTGGGAGCAAGTGCTGATGGCCTCTCAGCCAGCTCACCTTTAGGGTGAGTCCCTTCTAAGTGAGTGGTTGGAAATAGATGGCAGCGGGGGCCCTGCTTCCTACCTGGGATTTCTCTGACTCATGCTGAGTGCAGGCCAGTGCACAGGCAGGTGCCTTGCTGGAAGCAAATTCCTGGGAAGTGATGAGCAGGGCTTGGGGAGGAGGCTGCCAGGAGCGGGGAGGAGGGTCCTGGGGGCAAAGCGAGATGTTTGGCTTTGAGAAGGGAAGTCAGGACAGATAAGCAGAGCTGGGAGTGATGAGATCAAACTGTTTGTGAAAGATGATTCTCACTGCACCAGGAGATGGGGTGGGGGAGACACAGGGGACCCACGTGGAGGCTCCTGAAGGCAGCAGAGACAGGGGGCTGGGCAGTCCAGAAGAGGATGGCAGCCCATCCTGGGGACAGGCGACTTGGTGAGTTAGAACAATCCATGCAACTTTACGATTAGACTTAGTTCTCTGCAGCTCTCGGTTATGGGAGAAGCACGCGTCTTCCTCTCCTGGGGTTCAGTCTTTGTGCTGTTGGGTTAGTTTCCCCTGGGCCACTGTCTTCTTTGTCTCACTGCAGTATCTGTGTATGTACATGTTTTATTTGCTTGTGGTCGGTGTGTTGATTCCCAACTCCATTCCAGGTGGTGTTAATTTATTGCAGCTTCTTACCTCTTGCAGATTCTGGTTTTAAGAAAAAGCACAATGCTAATATGAGCCCAGTGAGGAGTTTGAGGGTGAGAAACATCATCTACCATATCCCCAAAGTTGCCAAATGGTGTTGAGACAGAATCGCACGCTCACTGTGTTGTAATGTCCCGGAAATGCCACCTTGCATGTTGATTTTTCTATTCTCAGCTTACAGGGAAAACTGGTGTTCACTTTTTCTATTTATTTTTGGAGAAAGTTCAGGAGAAAGAAGAAATTCCTTTGGCATATTTTGAAGAGAACAAAAATACAACCTGGCTTTTGTGTTGGTGAAAATGTGGGAAATTTTCCTTTCCAAGTTTGTGTGTTGTAGAGAAGCAAGCTGGACTCCAAGGTGGGGTCCACAGAGGGAGGGGATGCTGGCAGGGGCTGAGCTGCCTTGGAAAAGACCTGGCAACTCAAGGTAGAAAGCACAGGGGCAACTTCCAGTTCCTTCCTGAGCCTTCAGGGTCAGAGACCCCAGTGGTGAAAAAGAAGCCCTCTTTGTCAATCTTACTTACCCAAAGGAAAGAACATATACCCCAAGGAAAGAAAACCCCACCACTGGTAGCTCCTTACCACAGTTGCAGAAGGCAAAGACAGGGAGAGGGAGGGGACTCTTGGACCAGATTCTTAGACCCACTCTCCAATACCAACCCCTCCAAGGCGGCCCACCTCTGCGTCCTCATCTGTGAAATGGGGATAAAAGAACGCCTGTCTCAAGGGTTGCTGTGAGGACTATGAGATGTTGAATATAATGACTACTTTTTACTTAACATACACTAAATATTAGTGATTGCTATTATTAGAAGCGTCACTGAAATCTTATATTTAATTATGCATGGGACTAAATTAAATGTGTATGCGCACACCCACGCAGGAGTTGGTCTTCCAAGAAAAGGATTTAAATGTGTGAGAAAGGAGCAGATTGTTCCCTTAGAGGCTGGGATATCCTGGGAAAATTTCTATAAGTTGCTGAGACCGTGTCTTCTCGTTGCCAGAATATTCCAAGGAGCAGAAGAAAAGTCAGCCAGTGGCCCAGCTGTTGACTTTCCTGGGCCATGGGGCCATATGTTTGGCTGGGTTTGTCCTTCTGGTATCCCAGCATTGCTGGGGGTGGGAGTGAGTGGGGCGGGGGGAACATGTCCCAAGGAATGGCTTTCCTGGGTGCCTTCCAGACAACTGCTTTCCTCCTAAAGAAACAGACCACAGGGGAGGTCTGAGGCACACCAGGGGACAGGAGAATTGGCACTTTCCTTTTCTGGTTTGGGTGGGTCTTGTGAGGTAGGGCAGGGGTAGGGGAGACTTTCTGGAGACCTGAGCTTATTGGACTATCTATGCTAATAAGCTCCACCTGGAAATCTTCCCCGCCCCCAACAACTGCTCCAGCAGTTTTACCCTACATTCTGTCAGGACATCAACCCAATGCATCTTCTTGTTGAGTCTCTTTGTTTCTTCATCAACCTTGGCCTCGGTGTCAGTCCCATGCTGGACCCCAGGGGAAGTGGGCCCGTCATGGCAGCGAACATCTTTCAATGGCTTAGCAGGAACCAGCGTATTGCTACGTGCTTCCTGGGAACGATCCTTGTCACAGCACCTCTCTAGGGTAGGTAGGCAGTATCCCTATTTTGCTGAACAGGAAACAGAGACCCAAAGAGGTTAAGGTACATGTGGAAAGCCACACAGTTGGGAAGAAGCAGGACTGGGGATCCAGACCCCGGCCCTGATTCTAATATCCACACTGGTCGCCTCTCCTGTGTGCATTGTTGCTTGGAAGTGAGCCACCACCTGGACAGAGAAACAAAGAGATGACCATTGTATGTATATCATAGACCCTCATTGGTCCCCCCAGGCTAGCCTGTTTGGAGGGGATGGTGCTACAGTGGGAGCTGTAGTGGGAGTGTAGGGGTGTTGGAAGCAAATGCAGCCAGGGAAAGCCCTAAAGAGTTAGGGCTCTACCTATTTGCTGTGGAACATTAACCCCTATGAGCTTTTGCAGATCTGATCAAAATATTTACTTTGCCAGATGACTGAAGGAAATGGTGATAACTAAGTGACCTGGCACCTCCTGGAGAAGTGATTTTAAATGGCAACTAGTACTTCAGTTGCTGGTAACTGAGAGAGTCATGGCTTCAGTGAGCACTGGGGTGCTTACTTCTTGCCCAGTAAGAGGAGCCGGTTAGTCACCAGAGCTACCTCAAGCTGGAAGGGGTCTCCAGAGGTCACCTGATCCCTGGCCATCCTGGCAGCCTGCAGGCCCAGATGTCAGCCCTGGCGAGGGAGTCCACCCCATTCTATACACTTCGCAGGGCTGGACAATGCAGTCTCCTCTTGTCACTCACTCGAGCTTATGGAAGAGCTTGGAAGCGTGTCAAGGAGCGTGTACTTGCTGTTAATGGTACAGGTTGTAAGTCTTTGTTGGTACTGTACAAGGAGACAGCACACAAGAGGCAGGGGTTTGGGTGTCAGATCTGGGTTCAAATCCTACCCTAGTCCTTACCACCTGGGCATATCACTTGCCCTGTCTGAATCCCATTTCCTCATAGGAGAAAGGAGAGAAAGGTTGCCTGGGTATTGAAGGCTAGCTTTGGAGAAGGGCTTCCTGACTGCAGCCTGGACTCCATTTTCAAGAGGGGCCTGGCCCTGCTCCTTCCACCCTTCCCTGGAGACAGGACCAGAAATACCCAGTCTGACCCAAGAGCTTGGACAGGGACACATCTCCTGCCAGGGATGACTAAACTTCTTGCAGGGGAGGGACAGGTCTGGCCTCAGATTCTTTGACCCATTCCTGGACTGAGGCACAGTTTGAGACCGGTGCAGGCACCGATCTGGGACAGCCTGGAACCACTGACAGCCTTGTAAATCAGGCACTGGCCTTTGAAGCTTTTGCAAACTCCCTGGAAGAGCCCTAGTAGCTTGATCTTCTTGCAGTAGGAGCTCCTCCCCCTAGTCTGGAGTCTCCAGGGGTGGCTGGAGCCTGATTTACGAAGATCTCTAATAGCAACAGCCTTGCCTGGGAGAGGAGACCCAGGAAAGAATGAGTATGCCCTATGACCTGGCCTCCCAGGTTGGAGAAAAAGTCAGAGCTGCCCTGAAGGGAGGGCTACCTTCCTCTGGGCCTGTGTGGACATCCCCTCCCAACCCCCATCTCTGCTGGAATTTGGTACGCCTTGCTGAAAGACTCACCTCTTTTTTTGAGAAAAGGAGTGAGGAGAGGAGATACCTCCAAACCTTGCATCCTGGAAAAGAGTCGTGGCAGATGAGTACAGGCCCAGAGTCAAATGTGGGTCCATCTCCCAACGCTGCCATTTCCTGTGTATAGGGTTTTGGACAAGTATTTTCACATTTCCAATCTTTGCTGCCTTCATCTGTCACATGGAATTAAAAATGGCACTTGCATAGAGCTGGTGCAAGGGACAACTGAGCTAGCAGTCATAAAGCACACGGCACAGTGACCGGCATGTCATAGATGCTCAGGGAGTGCTCTCTTCCCTTCTTTCTCCTTCCTCAGTCCAAATACCCCAGCTGTTTGGACCCAGACTTCATTCTCAGGTCACTTTGAAGGCCTGTGCTCTTTCGGCGGGGGTCTGTGAGTTGGGCTGTGATTGTCCCAAGCTTCTGCACCAATGCTGTCTAGTAGAACCCTCTGCCATGATGGAGATGGCCTGCATCTTCACACTCTCAGGCAGCAGCCTCTGGCCACATGTGACTGTTGTACTGTTGAAATGTAGCCAGTGTAACAAGGAAAATGAATTTTTAACTTTATTTGATTTTAATGAGAAATTTAAATTTACTGAGCTACATGCACTTAGTGGCTGCCATACTGGACAGCACAGGCCTAGACCGTGAAGAAGACTGGATGTGAAAATGGCTGGGCATTGGCTCAGGTACATGACCTCGGGCAAGTCTCTTTACCTCTATGCACTTCCAGCTTCCTTATCTGGAAAATAAAGGGTAGCTGTGGAAACAAGTGAGGCAAGAAATATGCTTCATTCATTCTTTTGGCAGACAACATGTAGACACATACATTTTTGTTACGATTATTTAGTGTTTATTGAGTTGAAAGTAGACAGAGGCTTTGAGAGGAGAAGGCCTGAGCCCGGGCTTTGGGGCAGTTGTTCCATTGTACAGGTGAGACTTGCACCCAAGGGCATGTGGTTCCAATTCTTCCCCCAGCACCTCTGACCTCTAAGCCACCCCCATTCCTGCTTGGGCCTGCCTCTTGTCTGTTCCCACAGTGTCTAGTACTTTCTTTGCCCCAAGAACCACCCACACAGGACCATCTCACTGTTTTCAGAATCAGCATCTCACTCCACTTTTCCATTTTGGCAGCTTGGCCCTCAGAGTTTATCATCAGACAGCATCTGGTTAAAGACTGTAGCCTCCGCCCAGGAAAGGATGGTGCTTGAGTGGGGCAAGTGCTATAACAGGAAAAGGAGAAGTGGAAAGGGAAAGTTGACCCACCCTACCGTTCTTACAGCTGGTTTGTTGTCCTCATGCCTGTCACTACATAGTCCAAAATGGCCTCCATTTATGGCAAGAGTAAGAATGAGTGGTATCAGCGACAGCACTCCCAAGCTCCCTCAGCCAGTATACTTCCTTATTCATCGTATTGGCCAGAACTAAGTCACATGATTATCATTAGCTGCAAGGGAGGCTGGGAAATTGAGTATCTGGCACAGAGGAAACAAGCTTATCTTGATTGCCTTAGCCAAATCAAGATTCATTGCCCAGGGCTGGGCATGTTGCCTGAACAAAACTGGACTTGTGTTACTTGAAAAAAAGTTCTTGGGTTGGTCACTAACACTGCCTGCCTTAATGATTATTGCACAGGTAGTATAGCACTTTACAATTAACCATGTACTTTTGATTTGTAATTCTGTTTGAGCCTGTCCATGTTGTGAGATGGCTCAGGGCTTATAATCCCCAGATAGCAGAAAAGAAAAATGAGGCTCTGAAAGGTTGAGTGACTTACTCCAGGGAACAGTGGAGCCAGGGCTAGGACCCAGTTCTCCAGATGTTTCAGCCTCCTCCTGGGAGCTTGGAGAAAGACCTCCCCTGAAAGCCACAACCAGAAATCATGTATCTTTATATTCCAAATACTACCTCAAGGGCCTGGCACAACATAGATGTTCAGTAAGTGTTTGATGGATCTATTAATTAATGCATTACTTTATTAATTTATTAACTTAACCCTTGGAGCATGGGATAGGAGTGGTGGGGTTTGGCCACCTACTCCTCCTTCAAAATAAGAAGCATAAGTCCTTCCCAGGCCTGGCTGAATGTAAACATTTCACTCCCTAGCACTCACAAGTGCCCTGCTAGCCATGTGAGAAGACAGAGGTCAAGTGCAGGGGGGCCATGATGGCCGGGAAACAGTGGACAGAGCTGCGTCCATGCGTATGACTCAGTCTCCAGAGAACTCAGCCCAGGAGCCAGGGGTTCTCCCTCAGGGGACAGTGAAAGGACTACTGGGAAAGATGCATGAGGAGGGGCAGCAGTGGCCGTTCACTCGGCTCCTTTAGCCTCGGAAGTGGCTCAGCTCAGTCAATATCCCATGGATTGCCATAAGCCTGTGTCAAGAACATGTGCGTGCACTCATTACTTGGAAAGTCAGTCTGCCCCACCAGACTGGGTACTCCCCAAGGTAGGCTCCAGATCCCATCTGCCTCTCTGGCGCCTGGCAGCACAGGGAGTGAGACTGAGTTGAGAAGGATGGGTGTAAAGAAAAGCATGTTGGTCTCTTACCTCTGGCACTCACCATCTTTTGAACAATACAGACACCCTCCTAAATAGTGGGAAAATTCCAGGACACTGAGTTCTCGAACAGATAGGAGTGCTGGTTTGGGGAAGTGATAGGATGATGAGGCAGTAGAGTCAGGGGACTGTGGGAGTCAAGAGGGACCTGAGGAGGCTCCTGGAGGCTTTCAGCCTGACTTCCAAGGAAAGAAGGAATCATAGCTGGCAATCAAAAGGGATAAGGTGTTCTAGGTGCAAGGCAGTGTGCGACTAAGGTCTCCAGGCAGAAGATGACAGGTGTGCCATGCAGACCAGAGCAGCACTGAGTATAATATATTTGAAAAAAGAGAGTGGAGATGAGATAGGCTAGGTCACAAAAGATGTTGTGAAGGGCCGTGCTGGCATCCTGTGGTCCTGGGATTTTGAGACCCCAATATTGTAGAAATCACATGTACATCTAATTGCAGATTCAGACTGAGTACGTCTAGAGTGGAGCCTGAGATTCTGCATTTTTAACAAACCCCCAGATGTTGCTGATGCTGCTGTGGGGCACACTTTGAGTAGCAAGACTTTAGGCAATAGGGAGCCATTGAAGCTTTTGAGCAGGGACATGATTGTAGTCTGTTGTGCTTTTTAGGAAAATTGCCCTGAAGGCTGTAAAGAAGCTTCAGCAAGGTAGAATAATGCAGGCAGGATAAGAGATTTATTTTTTTTCTGTATCTCCAGCACCTAGAATAGTGTCTGCCTCATAACAGATAATCAATAGATATATGTAAAAGGAATAAATTAGCCATTTATGATAGATTTCTTAAATGAGAAAACAGGAAGAATGAATGAGTCAAGTGATCCCAGTCTGACAAGCCAGTATTACAGAAATCACTCATCCAAGCCAGTCCAAATTGAGAATATGTCTTAAGGCACTGGTTTTCTAACTAGTTTTTAGACAAAGATCTGATTGCTTAAATGAAATCCTAAATGGAAGCCCAGTATGTGAATCACATAAAAAATAATTAAGTGTCCAGGTTGGCCTGGGGATAGGGCTCTGGCTCCTCACAACTGACTTCTTTCCCTCTGCCTTCACTGCCAATGCCTGGCAGAGTCCCACTGCAACCTCCAGACTGTCACACACATCAGCTGCCCCAAGAAGCCAGTCCAGCTCCTCCCCTGTCCCCAGTTTGCAGAACCTTGGATAGGGATTGTTGGATTATCTGGCTCAGTTTCCCCCTGGCCCCTGACAGTATAGACCTACAGGATAGGACCATGAGAGACCCATCCTGGCATCTTCATGCCCGACACAGGGACCTGGATTGAATGAGGCACTTAGGATGGCGGCCAGAGATGGATGACTGAGCCAGTAAGTCCCAAGGACAGGGCTTGAGTCCCCAGAACCCCAAACACGTGACAGCTTCCCCCCAAGCAGCAAAGATAGTGTGAGCAGCAAAGGCACACAGAGAATGAAATGGAGATTTCATAGCAGAGTAACTTGAGGTTCAAATCTCAGCTGAGGTTCTTATTGACTCTGCAACTTTGGATGAGTCCTGAGTGTCTCTGCGCTTTGGCTTCTCATCAATAAAAGGCGTATAACAAGCCGTCCCTTTGGAGGGATGTGATGCAGAACACGTGAATTAGTAGACACAAGGCGTGCTTTCTAAAGCGTGCAGCCCTCTTCACACGCCGCGGCTGCCAACTCACAGCCGGCCTTTCTTCTGCACAAGCGTCTGCGTGTTGCATTTAAGCAGGAAGCATCAGTCACGCTGACAAATCTCTGTGCCCCCAGGTGGTGTTCCTAACCAGTCAGAGGTTTGGCATTTATTATCAACTGCTTGTTTTTATATTTCTCAAATAGCCGAGTATTTAAATATCATCAGTCTGATTGCTCCTACAGATTTGCAGCCCTTGTCCTGCACTAGGAAAATCCTCTCGCAGGCAGGCATTAATAGAAAGCATCTACAACCTTGTGAGAGGGATGCTGGGCATTGAAACACTGGAATCAAGTCCAGCTCTGCTCCTTGCCAGCTGGGTGACCTTGGACAAGTCACTTCCTCTCGTGGAGGTTTAGTTTCCACAAGAATAACACATGTGTGTGGTGTTTCACGGTTTTAAAATCACACTTGCCTGCCCGTGTGACATTCTCAACCTCTCTGAATATAGTTCGTCTTTATCACATCCACGATATAGCTAAAAAAAAATGGAGGCTTTCTGTGTGGGGCTTTGCGTCCCAGTTCCCTTGGAAAGGGGGATGATTTAGTACAAATCCTTGCACCCCCATCCTCAGTGTATATAAAATGGCAACACTGTGGCAAGCACATATCACCAGGTGCCTACTTGGTACCCTGTAAATGCAAGTCACTGTCTGTACTTGTTATTTACATATTATTGTCATTTGCCTAGGATCACAAAGCCGGGTCTCAAAGTCAGCCCTACTGAGCCACACTCCCTGCTTCTGCCTGCAGCCATGCTGCCCTGTTAGAACAGGTTATGAAACCTGCTTCCCAGGGTCAGCTGGGGCAGCATGATTGGCAAGTCCAGGTAGGTCTTCAAAGTAGGTCACAATTGCTTGTCCTGACTGAATTTTAAGCCTGGACTTTTTCTAGATTGTGCTCAAGGCTCTGACATGGCCACACACTTTTTGCACTCATGACATGGGAGGAGAAGGAGAGCTAGCAGGCTCCTTCCTCCCTGATCAGGCCAAAGGAGGCACAGCTCGGGAAAGCTGAGGCAAAATGGGCTGGCTTCCAGCCATCTGGCCTGTATGTGGGGCCTGTTCCTCTTGGGGGCTAATCCTCTTTTGTGATGCTCTCTTGGAGCAGACACAGAGCCTAAGCCAATTAAAAGTCTCTCTTTGAAGGTGGTTCAGGTTTCCCAGAGAGCACAGGCCTGCACAGTGACCCGAGGTAATTGCTTCAGGGACTCCTCTCCTCCCTTCTGGCCAGAGCTGGAGGGGCACCCGGGCTTTGTCTGGGGAAGCTGCATCCCATTCTCCCTCTCCGGGGAGACCACGTGGGTTTCCAGAAGCGGCAGCTTGGTAGGGATATTAATAACTGCCCATCTGACAGATGAGGAAAGTAAGGCCCGGGATGGCTCTCCGGGACCATAATTCAAGCTAGAACATCCTTGCTCAAAACGGGAACCCTTTCTGTCATTCCAGGACAAGAAATATCCTAGAAATGTTGTTCTGGAGGCATAGAGTAGGTTCCTAGCAAATATTTGTTCAATGACTAAATGAACAAATAAATAATGCTGAACGGGGACATTCATCTTAGTGCAATAGTGCAAATGGGGCAGGAGAAATCCAGACCTGTCTGGACCAGAGTGAAATACCCTATAGTAGTAGTAGTAAAAATGATGATGATGATGATGATAATAATAGCCAAGTGCCAAACCTGTTCTAGGCACTTTGCACATATTAACTCACTCACTGAAAGGGATTGGCCAGTAGCTGGAAACTGCCAGGAGAGGGGAGAGGCACATAACATTAATAAGTGTATCTGATCTCAAACCAGACAAAGTGGGAACCAAAGGTAGGCCCAAACTTTACCTGCGCGATGATCACTTGTATACCTAATCCTGAGTTGTACCCCACATATTTAAAGTAAAATAAAATTTAAAATTGTTTTTAAGCTTAAATGAATATATATTTACTCTAAAAAAAAAACCAAAACAAAACAAAACAAAACTCAGACCTCCGAACAGCCTTACCAGGTGTGTAGAGTATTATCTTCACTTTAGAGAGGAGACACAGGCACAGAGAGGTTAGATAAGTTGCTCCTGGCATACAGCTAGGATAGACACAGTTGGGCTTTGAACTCTAGCACTCTGCCTGCAGAGTTGATACTCTTGACTGCTGTGCACCCCTTTCTGTCTCACAGGGAGTGTTCTCCTCTGTAAGGTGAAGATGGTGATGATCTTCACCCACTTGTCACCCTGTACTGCCGTGTCTCAGTGACGTTTGAGGTGTGAAGGGGTTTTCCACTAGAAACACCATACTAGACAATTCCAGGTGACTGCTGGCTAGCAGAGACCAAGCTGGGTTTCAGACACCATCCCCCTCTGGGCTTCAGCCCTGGAGACAGCAAGCAGGCTCCCTCCACTTCCTCTTCTAGCTAGTGCAGTGGACAACTGCAATGAACAACCCAAAAAAGCAGAATTGATGGAGTGACAGAGTATCATAATGAAAACAAATTTAGGGCTACAATCAAGAGAACAAAGCGAGGATCTGGCCCCAGGAAGCCAGACTGCAGTGACCCAGGTATAACATTAGCCAACTGAGGGGCCAAGGGCCAGAGCTTCCCCACAGGGAGGACAGGCTCAGGGCCCTCCTGAAAGGCAGTGAGACAGCCGCAGCCACAGAGGGAAGCTCTGCTCAAACCATGAGAGCCGGCTGAGGTGCTTGTGCAGCCTGGAGGGGCATCTGTCTTCTGTGGCTGGTAGCTGCTGGGAAGGTAAACAAAGCCTCCTCAGCTAGAGTCATGGTCCCTCCACACACCCACTCTGGACAGCGTGATTGAGGGCATTTTAAGTATGTCATCTCTGTGCGGTGAGCAGCGGGAAGGCGCAGTAAAGGGAAGGGCGCATCTGAAACAAGAGAATGCAGAGCTTAACGCTTATATCCGCTGATCCTTCCTTCGTTAAGAAACACACGTAACTGGGCCCAGGAGCAGGGCAGACCCTTTTAGCATTCCTATATTTGCTGGGTGGTTTCGTGTTTGATTTGGAAGCCCCATAGGGATTTGGGGCTGGCTGGTACAAGTTCACGTGAGACTTGTGCTAACAGGGATCTCTGATCCCAAGCAATAGGGTTCACATGCAGCATGTTTCTGCTCCAGCAGGGAGCTTGGTTTGATCAGAATCCTCTTAGCATGGGGATTGGCATTCCTGAAACATGTGGAATTCATCCAACAACATTCCCTTCTAACTGTGGGGTAGTTAATCATTTCCTTGTCTGTCTCACTCTTGGGATGCATGGAAAATTTAAGGGCAGACCTTTGCCCTTAGAGTCAAAAGAACTGGGCTTCATCTGAATCCTGGTTCCTGCCTCTTGCTCACTGTGTGACACTAAAAGAAAACACTTTGCCTCTCTGAACATCATTTATTCATCTAATAAAGGATTATAACATAGCTACTCAGGTGTTTGTTCATTTGTGCAGCTAGTCATTGTTTATTAAGTGCCTGCTGTTTACAAGGCTAGGAACTTGGGATTCCAGGCTAAACAAAATGGACACAGTCCCTACTTCCATAGAAGGCTGGAGCATATAATTAAGCAACTTCTTAAGTACAAATATAATTTTTATAAGTTCCCCAGAAGAGAGGTATGGGGTAGCGGATTAAATCACATAAAAATGCCAGGCGTGGTGGCTCAGCCTGTAATCCCACGCCTTTGGGAGGCTGAGGTGAATGGATTGCCTGAGCCCGCGGGCTCGAGACCTGCCTGGGCAACTTGGTGAGACCTCATCTCTACAATAAATCAAAAATTAGCCGGGCGTGGTAGCGCACGCCTGTAGTTCCAGCTACTTGGAAGGCTGAGGCGGAAGGATCGCCAGAGCCCAGCGGGTCAAGGCTGCGGTGGCCGGGAACGGCCACTGCACTCTAGTCTGGACGACAGAGTGAGACTCCAACTCAGTAAATAAATAAATAAATCACATAAAAATGTGTTAGGAATTTACAAGTTCAGAAGTACTGTTTAAACATTAGGCATTACCCTTATTATTATCCTAACATTTCCTTTTATTTTTTAAAGTACTTTAATGATATGAGCCTCATTTTCCTCATCTATAATGAGGAAATTATAATAATCTCTGTGTCAGCTAGCCTTTGCTATGTAACATATCACCCCAAAACACAGTGAGTTACTGTTTCTGAGAGTCAGTCATTTAGGCTGGGCCACCTAGCTTGGCCCAGCTAGTCATGGCACAGCTAGTCTTCTCTGGCCTCACAGCTAGTCCTCTCTGGCCCCCAGAGAAGACTAGCTGAGCCACCTAGCTTGGCCCAGCCCTGTAGCTGTAGAAACAAGCAAGTTAGCCTTGCTTTGCATTATGGCTGTTTTCCAAAAGTAGGAGACAAGCCCAAACACTTAAGGGTTTTCATGCCTCTGATTCAAGTTTGCTAACATCCCCTTGGCCTATTGGCCAACTCAAGTCAGTGTGGTGGATAACACAAGGGTCTGGATACATGGAGGTGGGATTCCTCCAGGGCCATTACTATAGCACTCTACCACCATGCCTCACTTCCAGAGTTATCCCAAGGATTTAGTAGTACATAGGTGATGCTGTGCTTCTGGTATTGGCACCAGCACTGTTGCCTGCACATAGTAGATGCTTAAGAATCGGTGGGTAAATATGAATCTGAAAAGCTTGCTATCTTATTGGGGAGAAAAGACATTACATAATTGACAAGTGATTGGCCAAAGCAGCATGTAAAGTGTGGCATCATGGCTAGAAATCAGAAGATGTCAGAGTCCTTTCTCATATTGAAATTGCATCAGACTCTTCAATTTTTGACCTTGGTGTTTTAAAACATGGCATTTACCAAAAGAAACCTTTCCAGAGAAGAATGACCCGGATAGAGGCAAGGTGGGTGAGAGGTGAATCAGGGGAAGGCACAAAAATATTAATCCTGGATAATAATGCTATATTTATACCTGTTGTTTATTGAGTCTTTATTATGTGGCAAGTACAGAGTTAGACATTTCCATGGATTATCTCATTTAAGCCTCAAGACAACCCCGCAAGATGGTAGATACTATCTCCATTTTATAGCTGGGGAAACTGAGACTCAGAGTGTTTACTTGTCCAAAGTTGTACAGGAAGTATGTAATAGGTTCAAGGTTCAAATCCAGGTCTGCCTGACTCAAAAAAGCCTGATTTAAAGAAACCTCGTCTGTTTGTTTTTATTGAAATATTTTAGATCATCAGAGTTCACATGCAATTGGAAGAAATAATACAGGGATATCCTGTTACCTGCAATCGTAACATTTTGCATTATTGCAGTAAGAGAGTGATCTCACAAGCATGTTATTGACTTGATACAATCCACTCATCTGATTCAGATTTCCCATTTTTTGTGTGTTTATTTGAGCATGTGTGCGTGTGTGTATTTACTTCTATAGAAGCATTTTTATCACGTGTGAGTTAGTCTATCCATCGAGACAGGAAACATTTCCATTACCAGAAGATTCCCTCATGTTGCCCTTTTCCAGCCACACCCAACTCCCTCCCATCCCTATCCTATCCCTAGCCCCTGGCAACCATCAATCTGTTCTCCATTTCCAAAGCTCTTCACTTCTAAAATGCTGTATAAATGGCATTACATAGATGGAACCTTTTATAACTGGCTTTTTTTACTCAGTATAATTTCCTGTGACTTATGGGTATTATTAGTTCATTGCTTTTTTATCACTGAGTAGTTTTCCATGGCATTCTGCCATTTATTTAACCATTGGCTTGTCGAAGCACATCTGGACTGTTTCCAGTTCTTGGTTATGATGAATAAAGCTTCTAGAATATTGTTGTACAGCTTTTGAACCTAAGCTTTTATTTCTGAGGGAGGAGTGCCCAAGAGTGCAGTTACTAGGTTGCACAGTAATTGCATACTGAGTTTTCTAAGAAACCACCAAACTGTTTTCCAGAGAGGCTGTGCCATTTGTATTCCTACCAGCAATGTATGGGTGATCCAGTTTCTCTGCATCCTTGACAGCACTTGGAGTTGTTGCTATTTTTTATTTTAGCCATCTCATCAGGTGCATGGTGATAGCTCACTGTGGTTTTAATTTGAATTTATCTGATGACGAATGACATTGAACATCTTTCCATGTGCTTGTTTGCCATCTGCATATCCTCTTTGGTGACATATCTGATCATACCTTTTGGGCATTTTCCAGTTGGATTGCTTGTTTTTCACTGTTGAGTTTTGAGAGTTCCTTATATACTCCAGATACTAGGCCTTCCACAGTTGATCCTATATGTGGTTTGCAAATTTTCTCCCAACTGAGCTCATCTTTTTATCCCTTTAAAGAGTCTTTCACGAAGTCTATGTTTTCCATTTTGGTGAGATCCTGTATATTGATTTTTCCTTTTTCAATCGTGCTTTTTATGTAAAGCCTGTGTTTTTAGCCACTGTGCTCCCAGAGCCTGGGGAAGAGAGGGTTTTGTCTGGGGAAGAGGTCTTCAGCTTGTTTGTGAGTTTCTAAGGCATATAAAGTTAGGGCCAGCAGGATGGCTCTCAGGGAAAGCAAATTTCAGCCCACTATCAAATGAATTGTCTAAAGCCAGACTTAGAGAATGAAATGTGTTAAGAGTAAACTACCTGTCATCAAATATCAAGCAAGGGCTGGCTGGTGTCCATGTGGACTCATAGAAGGAATCCAAGCTTCAGATGGAGCTTGGCTGACTCTATCCTTCATGTTCTCTTCTAACTCTAAGAATTTAGGCAAGTGGACTTTGAACTACCCCTGCCTGAACTGGAGTTTCTAACAAATGCGTCCCCTAGAGACCATCCAAGCTGAGAAGTTTAGAAAGACTTTGGGTGACGCGGCTGAGCCAGACTCAAGAGGAAGTAGCCCGCTGAAGTCACAAGGTTGGCAGCTACATTGTCTAGGGGTAGGATACACAGTGGCTCAGGGACTGAGGCCTATTCCTAGATTGCTGTCCACCATCTTGGGGGCCAGCTGCACACTGCCTGTCCCACTTCATCCTAGCATCCTCTTCTCCATTCAGAATGCCCGAAGAATCCCTTTCTTGACGGCACTTATAAGACTTAATTACCAACGACGAAATCCTTTGAGGCCTTGGATGAAAGGAACGGGAGCAGTGTGAGGCTTGATTAGGCGTGTAGAACTCTGGGCACAATTAGTTCCATGAGAGACTGGCCCTGCCTTTATCTGTCTCCAGTTCTGTGTGACTTACAGCGGCTAATTATTGAAATAAAAGTTGCCTGGCCACCCAGCTGCTGGAAAGGGGGCCCTAATATCTATTAAGTCTGCCTTTAATTATTAGAAATGGAGGTAGCTTCAGGCGGTTAGGGTTTTCCTATCATTATGGACCTTTTTCTCTACCTCTTTGAGGTTTGGGAACCCAGAAATGGCGAGGAAATGCTGCCAGAGCCACTTGTCTCTTCCTTGTTTTCCATGTGACATTCGTTTCTGAGATGCCTTTACTAACTAGCCTTGTCTGCTGTGAGGACCCCTCTTAGCACTGACCCAAGGGACTTTGAAATCCTTGCACCTTACAGAACTCTTGGCCCCCGACAGAACTTTAAATCTGTGTGTGCTTGTGCATGTGCGTGTGCGTGCGTGTGTGTGTGTGTGTGTGTGTGTGTGTGTGTGTGTGTGTGTATTCTGGGACATTAGGGAAGTCCTCAGGCACACCACCCATTTTTCAGAAGAGAAAACTGAGGCCATAGAGGTCATAGAGAGAAACAGGATAGAGCTGACAGCTCCTGGCTCTTCACTTGCTGGGATGTGGCTGACAGCAAGTCACAGCCTCCCAAGCCTCAGCTCCCTCCTCTCTAAACACCTTGAGGAGGGCACAGTCAGTTGCTACTTCACAAATCTGGGAATCTTGTGTGGGGTTGAAGACCAGCCCCTTTCTACAGCTGCTGAATTCACCCAAGAACTTCCTTCAGACTGAGGAATCCTTCATGTTGAAACTAAGAGTTCACCATTTCCAGAAGCCTTAAACTGATGCCTGCCTCTCTGAGGTGCTGGCTTCCCCTCAGACTCTCTCCCCTCTTGTCTCACAGAGCAGAGGCCCAAGGGGAGCACGGTAATTACAGGTTAAGACTTGGATGAAGTGTGATGAATCAGCCTATCTGTCACCTTCCTCCACTTATCTGAGAGTAGGGTCCCAGAATAAGCCCAGAGAAAATCAGCAAAAAGAAAAGTTTCACTGAGAATCGGCACTTGAATAAACTGGGTTTCGGGCTTGACCCTTGAAGAGGTTTTCTGGACAAAATGGTTTTCTAGGGAGAAGAGAAGGCCCTTTCAGTGGAACCCTGAACTGCAAAAGAGATGGGCAGTTTCTCAAGGTATCATTCACAAAGAACTCAGTCCTAGCAGCCAGCTCAACCTGGGACCCCAGTAGGTCTGGCTCCTAAAAATGCCCCATGGGGTTAAGCAGGAGAAAGGGGTGTGTGGAGACCGTTCAGGCTGCACTCAGAGGTTCCCAGTGGATTCCAATCCACACAATGGGAGAGGCAGGGTGGCAAACAGTGTGTCTTCCTCTCCCTGTCCCATTAACTCCTGCTCAACCTTCCAGATCCAGGTAGGGTGTCACTGAGATGGTGTTCCCCCTTAGTGCCGAGTGTCTATGTCTAGTGCTCCTTTGCATTCCTGGTGCTGGAATCTTCAGCAGACATGTGTGTCCTTCCAACGGCCCATGGGCTCCAATTTAATATCAGGTAGCGCGGTCTAGTGGCCAGAGCTGTGCCCTGAGGTAGTGAAGTGCCCAGCTTTGATACTGCTAT
Organism: Carlito syrichta; assembly: GCF_000164805.1. Lineage (NCBI taxonomy): Eukaryota > Metazoa > Chordata > Mammalia > Primates > Tarsiidae > Carlito > Carlito syrichta. The sequence goes on from NW_007064645.1 coordinate 351,696, forward strand.
GACCTCTTAGTAGGAATGGGACCAACGAGGGTTCAGCACTGATGGAGTATGAATCAGGTGACCCTTGATGTTGCAATCCTAACACCACATTGTCTTACTCTAAGATGCCACCATTTGTAAAGGGGCATCACTGGCTGCTAAATGGCTTTGGGGGGAAGTAAGGATGCAGCCCAGGGAATCTGGAAGACATGACCATCATGTTGATGGAGGGCCTTTGGTATCCCAGGCCCTCCTCGTGCCCAGGCCTATGCGGGGTCAGGCAGCTCTAGTGGGAGCTCTCCCAGCTTGGCAGTTCAAGAACAGAGGAGTGGTGCCCATACAGAAGCCATCTGGCCTTTGATACCTGGCCTCTGACAAGTTCTCTAACAGAAGGCCAAGATGGCTCCCGTAGACAGTGGCACCATCTGTCACCTGCCTGCCAGCCGCTGATTAGGGATGTCCCCACAGCCAGGCTGGGCATGCAGCCACACACCACCATGTTCCCAGGAAAGCCCTTTTCCTGTCCCGACAGTGCTTTCGCTGTGTGGGGCACGTGTCAAGAAGCAGCTGCAAAAGCACTTCTCCCAGGGGTCCAGGCCAGGTGCTGACTCCGTTCATCAGAAGAATTAATACTGTTTTTTAAAAAAAGTGAAAGAACAACTAGAACATCTAACCCAAGTAGAAAATGGGATGGCCTATATGGGAAGCAACGTGGGTTGTAATTAAAAGCTTGAGCCTTGGGGTCAGACAGAAGACCCAGGTGTGCATCCTGGCTCTGCCACTGTTTTACTGTGCCCTCTGGGCAAGGCGCTTAACCTCCCTAAATCCTGGTTTCTTTGTCTGCAAAATGAGGGTGGTTTAGGGTCCACTGAGGATTAAATAAGGTAATGCACTAATACCTTGCTCTTAGCCACCATTATCACAATCACTGTCTCACTGCTTAAAGAGGCAAGGACTCCCCAAAGTGTCAGGGTCAGAGAAATGTGCTCTGGTTGCTGAAAAAGAGAGTCCAGACCTGGGAGCTGGATCTCCTGGATGCCAGTTCTGGCATACTGTGTGAACTTGACTCTGAGCCTCAGTTTCTAAATCCACAAAGTGGGGATAATGATGCTTCCTTCTCTGCTTTGCACATAGCCCAACCCCATGTTTGGCACAAGAACAGGTGTCAACAGCACCCACCCTCCCCACTTCCAGTTTAAAACAAAGGACGTGTAAGACCAAATTTTGCAGGATTAAGAAAAGTAAAATTCATCATGATTTTATATACAGATACGACCCAGGACTTATATTTTGTGGAACACATTTTTAGCTCTGAAATATTTATGGGCCCTTCTTGACACACAAAGAACTAAAAATATCACCCTGTGCTTATGTTAAGGAAAATTTATAAAACTTTAGTCCAGTAGGAATTCAGTCAATTTCCTGATTCGTTTCTGGCTGTCTCTGAGGTTGGGAGGTAACCCAGGGTGATAACAACCCCCATTTCCCTGTGGATTTGGGCGGGGGCAGGGACAGAGGTTTCTTGGAGCTCTGTCCTGTCTGTGGAAGTCTCCCTGCGAATGCTCCAGGCCCTGCCCCTTCATAAATATTGCTGGAGTCCAGTGAAAGGTCCAGGTTTACTTCTTGAATTTCTCCCCAAATGCCAAAAGCTTTGTTTGCTGTATCTCTCCTTCTCGCCTGAACCCCCACTCTTCCAGATCAGCCCTGGGTTCCTTGAGGCAGCAGGGCCTCTGAAAACTTGCTGCAGGGCTTGCTGCTTTCTCTGCCACATGCATTTTGCATTTTACTGTCCACTTATGTTATCGTATATGGGAGTTGCTTTCTTTCTTCTGCCTGGCTGCTCACCCCTCACTTCTCAAGCTTTACCTCCGACTGCTTGCCCTCCCTGAAGTCTGAACTCCAGGAATAACTGGGCTTCTGTCTGTTGCAGGTTCATTCATCTATGCCGTGACCTAGAACTGTGGTTTGCAAACTGTAGACTGGCACCCCATTCATAATTCAACTTGAGTAAAGTGGAAGATATCAGATCCCACCCTTGTGGTAAGGTTGAGCATAGTTTTGTGAAATTTTTGTTTTAGTTAGAAATTCGTAGATGTATGTGTGCCCTGGGCTGTGATATATGTGTATTTTTCCTGTAGGTCAGAGAAATTTGAAAGCCATAGATATGGACCTCTCTTCTCTCCATACACATTCACACCCTTGTTCAAACCTTCCAGATCTATCCAAGCCCAGCTCCACTTAAGGGAAAAAGATAAAACCAAAAAAACTCCACCAAAACATAGATTTTAGAGTCAGAACGTCGTGGGTTCAGGTCCCAAGTTGCCTTTACTGACTGTGTGAACTCGATCGACCAACCAGGTCATTTATCTGGTCTCTAAAATGAGAAGCAACTATGGTTTTCCTGGGGCTATGTGGAGAGCACTGTGCTCGACACATACGTCTTTCTTCCTTTCTCTTGACCTGGGTTCATCCTCCTTCCCCATTGACAGACCGAAACCAATATGCACATCAGCATAAGGAGAAACTTTAAAAACTGCAGGTCATACTTGATCCAAACATTTGCTGCTGATGGTCCCTATGACACACACCCCAAAGAGACAGCGAGCTGTCCCCTCAGGGAGCATGTCTAGCTCATCTCTGGAGCCCCCAGTGCCCAGGACAAGACTAGTCTGCAATAGTGTGTGAACATGAACTCTTTTCTGAAGGCACCTTTGTGATGCTCAGGTTTTAATGGAAGAGTTTCAGAAAGCTATGCCACCTCAGGAGCAGGCTGGCAGCCCAGTCCACATCTCACAGAAGCAGTCAATGGCCACATTCTCACATTCTCATGTAGGGGCCCAATGCTCTGTGTCTCCACTGGAGGCTCCACACTTAGTCGAGGGCCTGCAGTGGCTACACTGCCATTTCTGTCCTCTAGGTGTCTATTGGCTACATGAGCTTCCCAGAACATAGCTGCCTCATTTAGTCTGTGTTTAAAGTAGTTACATAATTTGTTGTTTAGAAATAATAACAAAACAATGATAATGATGATGATGACGACACTGATAGTAATGTTTGTCCAATCCCCTACACCTACTCAGTGCATTAACGGTTTCCAAAGCATCTAGCAACCCCAGGCTCTTGGGGAAAGGGCCTTGCCCAGGGCCACACAGCTAGGAGGCAGCCAGAGCAGCACTGACTATAACCCGGAACTCATTCGATCACAGTCATGGAGAGGGTTACAAGAAGGGAGGCTTGGAGTTGGACACATCCAGCTCTTGACTCTCTTCCTGTGTGATTAGAAGCCAGTTATTTAACTTCTGTAAACCTCGGGTCCTCGTCAGTAAAATGGGACTGATTCACAAAGGTCAGAATGGTGTGAATTAAATGAAATCATCTAATAAAGCACTTGACCTGTACCTGGCCCATGGTCGATCATACGTAGCTCTTGGTATTATGAGAAGGAGGATGATGTTCATGCTAAAAGTCAACCCGATGGTAAGGGGTGAAGCTGTGTCAGGATCCTGAGAGGAAGCAGAATTCACCCCAGATGGTTTAAAGGAGAAGACTCGAATGAAGAGACAAGGTGCCGCAAGCTCAGGAAGCCAGCCACGATGGTGAGATGCCTGGGGTCTTGCCCAGCAGGAAACTAGCACATGCCCAGGCCTGGACAGATAAGAGCAGAGCCCAGTAGGAGGTACAGACCTGGAGGGGGTGCCACCTGGTGAGAAGTGGAGGGATAGAGAGCAGGGAGAGAGCAGGAAGACGCACTCTGACCTCTCTCATCTACTATCCTCCTATCCCCCATACCCTTCTGGTGCCTCCTCTAAATGACCTGCCCCCACAGTGTAGGCGGAGGCTCAGTGGTAGTCAAGAGTGCCGGATGTCAGAAAGGGCAGGCAGCTCTGTGGGTCTGACACAGAAGGTGTGAGTCTGAGGGAGGCAGGTTGTTCCACAACAGTGAGAGGAGGCAGAGGGAGAGTGAGGAAGGGTCAGATCTCAAGAAGCTTTGAATGTCGCACTCATGGGTTTTACAGGCATTGGAATTCCATAGACTGGTGAATAAGGAGGAAGCAAACACGGTTAGGCACAGATATGTGCCATGTGTTTCTGTCCCCAACCCACAGATGTGGGTAGCAGGGTCTGAGGTTGGGCCCCTTCCCCGGCATTCCTGCCACCCTCCTGCCGGGGACTCCAAGTCATTGCTCTGGGGACCCCTCTGCAGGGGGAGCACTTCTGTGCTGTCACTCTTCTTTCAGCTTCACCTCTTCTGTCTCCCTCTGTTTTATAAATGCCAATGTGAATGTGAACCACAACCGACCTCCCATCTGTTCAAAAAAAAGGAAAGGTTTACTGAATAACTATATTAAGCCTAAAATGTAAAAAAAAAAAAAAAAAATTAAAAGGATATAAGAACAAGGCAAATGTTCTCCCTGCCTCTGCTTTGTGACAGGGAAGCTATGGATTTGGTGACTGTGTTCTTAATAATCTCTAGTTGCTGAACCTTTGCTTAAAGCCAGTGTCGTCAGTCAACAGGCACACAGTGATAAGAAGAAATCATCACTCACCAATTTACCTACCTAAAAGATTTCTCAGCCTTATTAACATATGCTTCTTGGGGGAGGTGTTTCTTCCCCAATTGTAACTGACACCTAGCCAGAGCCATCTAAGCCAGAGTCCCCAACCTTTTTGGCATCAGGGACCAGTTTCATGAAAGACGGTTTTTCCTTGGACCCAGGGAGGGGAATTGGGGGAGGATGGTTTAAGGATGATTCAAGTGCATTACATTTATTGTACACTTTATTTCTATTATTATTACACTATAATATATAATGAAATAATTGTACAATTCACCATAATGCAGAATCAGTGGGAGCCCTGAGCTTGTTTTCCTGCAACTAGATGGTCCCATCTGGGAGTGATGGGAGACAGTGACACCCAAAGTGTGTTGCTATGTCCAGTCTATTCTGTAATCTCATTTTGGTTGCTGTCACTGCAGAAAACCCTGCAGCACAAAGATAGGATGTTGGAAATGGAAGTAGGCTTTTCAGTGCTTTTGTGGCAATCTCAGGATATTCTGCCTTGACTTTAATCCAGAATATATGGAGATTTGAAATTTTCTCAAACATACTTTTAAGGCTACTGTCATTTGCGATTTCAAGCAGTTGATCCTCTTTTAGCACAGACAAAGTTGATTCACCCGACTTAGTGAATCAATCTTAGTCATAGATGGGAGATGGGTCACAGATCCATCCCTTTCCTATTTGAGGGTCCCTTGTGGTTGGGAAGTAATGTTCAAACTCTTTTGAAAGCTCAGACAGGTGATCATTCTCCAGCTAGAAGAAAGAAGGCCCTGGCTCAGTTTCTTTCAAAATCTCTGCTAATGTTTGAAGCATGTCAAAAATCCTAAAGTTCGCTCATTGCCCCCATAATTCCAGTTTGGCTTTGAATGTAGCCACTTTATTTACCAACTTGAACACAGTTGAGGTTCTCTCCCGAAGTGATTGATTGAGTTCACTGAGCAGGTTGAATATGTCACAAAAGTAAGCAAGTTTTGTGATCCATTCTGTGTCACTGAAATGTGCTGCCAGTGGTGACTGCTTTTCAAAAATACATCTCTGGAGTGGCTCTTATAACTAAAAAACTCTGGCCAGTGATCTACCTTTAGAAAGCCAACTCACTTCTGTGTATAAGAGAAGGTGTGTGTGTTCTGCGCCCATCTCCTCATGGGCACAAACAGACGTGAGTTAAGGGCATGTACTCTAATATGGTTGATAATTTTAATCACATGCTGCAAAGGGTTATTAAGTTCAGGTGACATTTTTTGGCTAGCCAGCATTTCTCTATGGATGATGCACAAAACAAACATTTTTGCCTTGTTATCAACATCAACTAGACTTGTCAACCTGAATTGTGTACCACGGTGACTCGTTAATTCTCTCTAACAACTGTGCCTCAACATACTCTATTTCATCAATTCATCTAGTTATGGTGCTAGCTGAAGAGGAACAGAGTCTCTCCGAAAAGTTCACAACAATGTCCTTAGCAGCAGGCACGATCACCAGTAGTAAAGGGCTTCTTAGCTTTAGCAATGTGGTTAGCCATTAAGAATGATGCTTTCAGTGCAGACACATTTGATGAAGTGATAGCCTTCAATAATTGCTACTGTTCTTCGTGCTCACATTTTCTTTTCTTTTTAAAAACTCCAAAGACTTGTCTTTTAATGCAGGGTACTTGGTCTCCACGTGGCGAAGCAGTTTTGAAGGCTTCCTGGCTTTGTTGGATAGTCAGTCACCACATATTATACAAAGTGGATTTGGAGAATGTGAATCACCTGCTGCAGTGAATCTGTAATTTAAGTAGGACTCTTGGTATTTTATTTTAAATGCAGCTTTCTTTTGGTTGGCAGTCTTAGAATCTGCTGTCTCATCATTGAGTCTTTCCTCCTTTTCAAAGAAGCTCTCCAGTGACGTTTGTTTTTTATTCATTTTGGCTAGGGTTAGCTTGTGGGCTTACCAAAACCATGCAGTGTGGGAAAGAGGCACAGACAGTAGTGGTAAATAAAATAATGGGAGGGCCACGCACAGACTAAAATAAGTATGGGATTTGACTTGAAGCCTGCCACCAGATACAGCTGTACAACTGAAGTAGATCAACTCACTCGCCACTCACTGACAGCATTTTGATATGAATCTGCAAATAATTGATTTATTATGGTCTCTGTGCAGTCAAGCCTCACTGCTAATGTTAATATGCAGTTGCAGTCACTCCCCAGTGCTAGCATCATCTCTTCAGGTCCACCTCAGATCATCAGGCATTAGATTCTCATAAAGAGCATGCAGCCTAGATCCCTCACATGCATGGTTCACAATAGGGTCCACACTCCTATGGGACTCTAATGCCTCCACTAATATGACAGAAAGTTCACAATAGGGTCCACACTCCTATGGGACTCTAATGCCTCCACTAATATGACAGAAAATGTAGCTCAAGCAGTAATGTGAACAATAAGGAGCAGCTGTAAATACAGATGAAGTTCCATTCACTCACCTGCCACTCACCTCCTGCTGTGTGGTCTGTTCCTAACAGGCCACGGACCAGTACCAGTCCATGGCCCAGGAGTTGGGGACCCCTGGTCTAAACTATGCCATATTTTTTTAAATGTGCTAATTTTTTCTGATAATAATAGCCAACATATATTGAACACTCGTTATATATAAAGAACCATGTGTTCCAGGGACATGTATTAACTCATTTCATCTTCAACATCCCTGAGAGGTTTCACAGATAAGAAAACTGAAGCACAGAGAGGTTAAATCACTTGCCCAAGATCACACGGCTGGTCACTGGGGGACACATATTTCAAGTCCAGGCTACTTTTGAAATGTAAAAAGGATGCACTAAGCAGTGCTTCTAATTCAATCTTAGATTTTTTAAAAAATACTTTACTTTATTGGTAATGAACTACCCACATTTTATTTTCCTTAAGATTGGCAAGAAGGAATTAAGTAGCTTCCAAGTCATTTTATCCATTCATTCATTTAGTCATTTGGTGAGCACTGGATGCCAGGTCTGCCCTCGAGAAATGTAGTTAAGGAGAGAAACAGGCGTGAAATAGACCATACTGTTAGGGGCATATGCAGTGATGGAACAGCATGCACAAGGGCAGAAATGACATAGAATTTATGACCAAGAAAGTATAGGTGGCTCAGTAAGATGGAAGTGAGATAAGCCAGATTGACAAGACCTTTCATTTTGACCAAGAAACTAGGATTCATCCCAAAGGCTTAGTAGGGCTGCCAGAAGGCATATGCAGGACAACGTCATCACCTGGACTTCAGAGACTCCTCCAGCACAGCCCATATGGGCAATACCAATTTGTGGTTATATCCATGTACCAAGTTCAACCCCCCTGGGGCCACCATTCTGACTCCATGACCCAAGAGCTGTGTAACCTCAGGCGCCATACATAACCTCACAATTCTTCATCTGTAATCTGCAGATAATCATAATACCCATCTCACAGGATTGGCATGAGGGTTAAAAAAATTATCATATATAGTAACAGTAAAAGTAAGCACTTGATAAGTATTAGCTACTAATGAGAGTATATTAGCTATCATTGTTAAAACTCTTATTCAGCTTATCATGAGTTATTAGTGACTAGTATTAATAATGGCCAACATTTATGGAGTGCTTACTCTTATTATTATCATCATCATTATTGTCACTCAGAGGTTGGAAGGAAGAGGCCAGAGGCAACTGTTGCCATAAATCGTGCCACTATTGGGTCATGATATCAATTTAGAGATCTAGCCCTTGACACAGACTAGAAAAAAAAAAAACAATTTAGAAAGCTATAATCAGCCTTTTAAAAATATAAAAAAATACCCTTTAAAAATATAAGAAAAGAGAATGAGCTAGAAAATATCAGAGTGCATTACTCACTGTGCAATAATTTTTGTTTCCATTTTAGACATCTAAACACACACACACTCACATATATCAATGTGCATATTGGGTCACAACGTAAGATGTTTTTCTAATTATGAAAGTTTCAAGGACCTCAGAGTAGAAGGTGCCACCCCTGGTCTTCCTCATGGCCCCACTTCTCAGATTCTCAGAGGACGATTGTCTTGCCAGTTGGCATCAGGAGGCTGAGCATCAGGACAGCAGAGCTCAGAGCCCTAGGTTCAGGCCCTAGCTGTATGATTTGATTTCTGTGTACCTTAAGTGGCACCCTTGCCCTGGAATTAATCCCCGGGGATATTTTGAGAATTGGGAACCAAAAAGTGTCACTTACGCATCTTAATTATCTCTGAGTACAACCCTAATACACTGCAGGCTATCTAGCAGTGCCAGCTTTGCCACTAACTCACCATGTAGCCTTAGGCAGGAATCTGCATGTCCCTGCATCACTGTTGCTCCATCTGTAAAATGGGGATGAAAATAGTTGCCATACATGCTTCACAGTTATCATGAGGTGCCAATAAAATCACAAATGGTTGCACCCTTTGAAAAATATGGATTCAGGCCAAAGGGCTGCATCTCATGTCCATGATCAAAGGCAAAACTTGGAAACCGTTAGTCTTCAAACCAACTCTGATCTACCAGTATGTTTTGCTTGGCTTACAAAGTTTTGAAATTTTTGAAATTAAAAAAATAATGGATAACATTTAAAAATCATACATTTTACATCTAACTCCCAATTTCCCGCTTGCCTTAGAAATTCACAAAACACCCCCATCTCCGCATTCCCACATTGCAGCACGGGCAGGTACTGAGTGCCCACTGCCCTTTTGGAGACATCCTCTGTACCCTAGCTTTCCGGCTGTCAGAGACCCCACCCCAGACACGAGACTGGATGCAGGCATCACGTATCACAGCTCTTGCTCTGCTATTTCTCCAACAGGACAGTGGATCAAAGGTGTGTTCTGTGTACCCGTATTACTCTGAAAAATGGAACACTGAAAAGCCAAAACTGAGAAGGTTGTCTCAAGAAAAATTAAGGCCAGGTACAGTCACTCAAAACTGTAATTCCAGCACTTTGGAAGGCCAAGGCAGGAGGACTGCTTCGAGAACAGGCTGGGCAACATAATAAGACCTCGTCTCTACAAAAACATTTAAAAATTGGCCAGACCTGCTGACACATGCCTGTTGACCCAGCTACTTGGGAGGCTGAGGTGGAAGGATCGCCTAGACCCAGGAAGTCAAGGCTGCAGTGAGCCGTGATCATGCCACTGCACTTGAGCCTGGGTAACAGAGTGAGACTCCAGCTCAAAAAAAAAATCAGAGACCTCATATATTTTTGTGGAAGATGTTCTACTTTCCTCCTGTACTGACCTCCTGGCCCTGTGGGGGGTTGTGAGTGCTACCCCAGAGCAAGACATTGGGAGGGAGAGAGAGGTTGCCATCACAAATAAAAACTCTCGGGGTGTCAATGCAGGGCAAAAGGATCAAGAGGAGACAGAAAGGGTCAAAAAGGAAAAGAGGAGAAAGGGTAACTGGGAGCCAACCCCACCAGACTCCCTAGCAACACCCAGATGCATGGGGCAGGCGCCAAGTTGCCCATCAGTGATGGTGGCACCAATGCAGAGGCACGCCCTGAGTAGCTGGAAAGACACTTGTGCAGTAAGAGTGGGAGGGCGTCTCAGGGAGGCATAATGAAATAGGACAAACATGAGCTTCAGAGCCACACAGACTCAAAAACTCTGGTCAGTGATCTACCTTTAGAAAGCCTACCCTAGCCGGGCTCGGTGGTTCAGCCTGTAATCTCACGCTTTGGGAGGCTGAGGTGAGTGGATTGCCTGAGCCCGCAGGTTCAAGACCCACCTGGGCAACTTGGCGAGACCTCATCTCTACAATAAATCAAAAAAATCAGCCGGGTGTGGTAGCGCGTGCCTGTAATTCCGGCTACTCAGAAGGCTGAGGTGGAAGGATCACTGGAGCCCAGCAGGTCGAGGCTGCAGTAGCCGGGAGCAGCCACTGCACTCCAGTCTGGGTGACAGAGTGAGACTCCAACTCAAAAAAAAAAAGAAAGCCTTCCCTGGTGCTTCAGTGACTCCTGTTTTTCTGCCTGCAGAGGTTTGAGCCTTTTTTGGTGCCCGGTGGGTCATGACCAATTCCTGGGTTCTGATCCTGGCTTTGTTATTTTCCACCTAGATGACTTTGAAGGAAGTTCTAAACCTTAGTGTTGTCAGCTATCAGGTGGCGTATGGTTAGCTGGTTAATTAAATGAATGCTTGTTAGCTGCCTACTACGTACCAGCCCTTACTCTAGATTAGAAGTGAGCAGAACACGTAAGGCCTCTGCTCTCGTGGAACTTATGTGCTAGAGCAAGGAGACAGAAAACAAGCAAATGATTATATAACAATCTGGCAGTGGTGAGTGTGGGTGGGTTGTTTCTACCTTGGCTCATTTCCAAAAGAGGCTGGCTAGAGTACTAACATCCCGGGACATGTGATGATTTACCGAGATCATATATGCCGAGTGCTTACCCAGTGCCTGCATATAGTCGTGCATTTCACAAAGTCTTAAGGAGCCCATAAGAATTCCGGGTCAGGCCCTGTCCCCGTTGGGATGTGATGGGAGCAAAGCAGGTGTGGTTCCTATCCAGGGGCATTCCTAAATGCCTCTAAGTCTGCTTCCTTGACATCGCCACTGGAGGAGAGGCTGGGCATCTTCAGTGTGGGTAGGCTAAGTCACAGAAGACAGGAGTCATAATTAGAGGCCTCGGTGCCAGCCTCCTCTGCCACCTATGGCTGGGTGCTGGCGGAGCGGGGACCCCCGGAGTGGCCTTTGCCTCCTGAGGCCGGAGCTCACGCCCTTTCTTTGGTTTCCCGCCTCCAGACACCTCGGCCCTGAGCGCGGCGCGGACCCTGTTTGTGGATGCGGAGGAGCGCGGGCCAGAGGCCATGGACGTGAAGGAGAGGAAGCCCTACCGCTCGCTGACCCGGCGCCGCGACGCGGAGCGCCGCTACACCAGCTCGTCCGCGGACAGTGAGGACGGCAAAGCCCCGCAGAAGTCCTACAGCTCCAGCGAAACCCTCAAGGCCTACGACCAGGACGCCCGCCTCGCCTATGGCAGCCGCGTCAAGGACATGGTGCCGCAGGAGGCCGAGGAGTTCTGCCGCGCGGGTGAGGGCCGGGGCGGGGCGAGGGCGAGGGCGCGGCGGGGGCGGGGCCGGGGCGCAGGTGTGTATCTGGGCGTGAGGGGAGGTGGGCGTGAGGGCAGGCAGGCGTGAGCGCAGGTGGGCAGGAGCGCGAGAGGGTGCGCCGGGTCAACATCAAGTCTCAGCTGACCAGCACTCGGTCAAAGCCCACCCTGTAATCCATTTGTAATTGATTTATTTTCTGGCTCACCCACTTCCCTGGCATAGTGAGGTGGTTAGGAGCTGGACACCAGTGTCCCCCTGCTTAAAGCCGAGTTACCCTCCCCTCTAAGCCTCATCTGCTAGATGGGCATGAGAAGTCTCCCTACTGCACTGCATTGTTGTTGGGACTTAATGGGATGGCACGTTTAAGTGGTGAGCATGATAACACCAAGTTATTGCTGAATTAATGTTCGTTCTTGGTTTTATTATTCATTCAACAAGCATTTTTTTTTTTTTTGAGCTGGAGTCTCACTCTGTCGCCCAGACTGGAGTGCAGTGGCCGCTCCCGGCCACCACAGCCTCGACCTACTGGGCTCCGACGATCCTTCTGCCTCAGCCTTCCGAGTAGCCGGAATTACAGGCATGCGCTACCACACCTGACTGATTTTTTGATTTATTGTAGAGATGATGTCTCGCTGCCCAGGCGGGTCTCGAACCTGCGGGCTCAGGCAATCCACTCACCTGAGTCTCCCAAAGGCGCGGGATTACAGGCTGAGCCACCGAGCCCAGCTAACAAGCATACTTTAGCAGCTTCTTCGTCTCAAACCCCGGGTGACTTTGAGAGAAAGATGCTACTGAGATGCTTAAACCTGAAAACAGTAACTGGGAGGCTACCCTGTGCCTAACTCCCTCTCCTTCACTTACTGCTTTCAGTAGTCACCAAAGCCTGTATGCCCTGTCACAGAATACTTTTTAAATCCATCCCTCTTCTCCACCACCTCTGCCACTTCCCAGTTCAGGCCCCGGTCCTCTCTCTCTTGGAGGATTAACCACAACCACGCCCTCCCCCAGAGCTGCCCCCCTTGGGCCATTCTCTGCACTGCCGCAAAAGTGAAGTTTGGGGGTGACTCTCCATTGCCCTTAAACTGAGCTCCTTATCCTGGTATAGAGAACTTTTCCCAGATCCGTTTCTGACTTCCGTGACTTTTTGTCCCACAACCCCATGCTTGTGGTTCAGTCTTGCTGAGCTGCTCACTGTTCCCACACCTACCATGATAATCGTTTCCTACCCTGGCGCCTCAGTGATTTCTGGTTTTCTGCCTACAGAGGCTTGAACCTTCTTTGGTGCCTGGTAGGTTATGACCAATGCCTGACAATGTGTGCAACCGAACCTGACTCCTCCCTGGTCTTCTCTTCTCCAAAAACAGGGTCAGCCGAGCACTATACTGTGTAACTTATATACATATTTGGCAACGTGACTGAATCCTTACAACAACCCCAGGCTGGATCATTTGCCCCAGATCACAGAGGGAAGAGGAGGCGGTCACACACACACACACACACACACACACACACACACACGCACACACAGAGCCCACCTATGTCCATTCCCTCCCGCAGGCCTGGATCCACATGAAAGCTGACCCCTTAATAGGGCCGCCTCTCCCACTTGAAAAATGAGGAGTCCCTTTCCCCACTTGTGCTTAGGTCAAACTCTGGCATCAGACCTATCTGGATTTGAATTGTGGTTCTGCCATTTTTACTGCCCTCAGCTTCTTCACCTGTGCAAAGGGATAACAGTACCTCATAGTAAAGTGGTAAGGATTGATGAGTATTGTAAATAAAACACTTGACACCAGTACCTGGCACACAGCAGAGCCTACATAAATGCTGTCTACTATTAATTGTTGCCTCTGGGACTCACTGAGGGTAAGAGAAAAATGATCTCAAAGCTTTCCTCCAGCTCAGTCCTGCCCTCATGTGACAGAGCTCAGTGAGTCCCGCTTGGCTTGGATGCTAACCTAGACAGCAGACTCAAGGGAGAACCCCTTCTTGTCTTTTAAATAACAAATCAGAGGCATTCTCATCCCATAGGCAGGCATTGGTGTAGTGGTTTATAAAATACTCTCGCTGGAATTATCACCCTGGGTCCTCAAAAATCCTTTGAAGGTCGCAGGTCATAGATGATCACCCATTTTAAAGGCAAGAACATTGAAGCATAGGTGACCACCAGCTAGATGATTGTGCAACCTAGGTGACTGCACAGCTAGATGTTGAGTGAGGCGGGATGTCAACCCATGCCCTGGGCCAGGAAAGAGGCCAAGAGGACATAAAATCATGAGCACGTCTCACATTTGATGAAGACACTCCTGGGACTACTAGAAATTTGGGAGAAGCTGTCCCTGAACAGGCACTGAATTGACATCCATTCCAAACTCCTCACATTGGAGGGGTTGGCTAGCTCAACAGGATCACCAGGCCCTTACAGGCCTTCCCTCGCGTTCCTCCAGGCTGAGATGTCTCAGCTCACTCATACTGACACTGAGTCTGGCAGCGTAAACGGGGATGCAGGGCAAGTCATATGGAAATCAATGCAGCCCAGACTGTTTATTGCAAATAGATTTGATTTTTCACTTAATGTAGCAGTCATTCTTTATCACATGTGATTGGCCTCTCTTGGGAGAACCAGTCCGGCAGAGCACAGAGAGGGCAGGATGGGGGAGGGGGTGATGTCAAGGGCAGGACAGGAGAAGTAGGTGTGGAAAGCAGGCTGGGAGGTTCCATTTTCATTTTCTTAGAAGGAAAGCAAAACAGGAGGGCAGATCGACTATGGCACACAGGAGTGATATGCAGAAGGTTTAACATCTGGTCTGGCCCAGCCCCTAACCAATCAGAATGTCTGCCTGGCCACCGTGGAGCCCAGAGGCCCCTACTATGCCAGTCCTGCTGACATTTGTCGTTTGTGTAGGCACAGCATCATGAGGAGATGAGGGGAGGGGTAGGAAAGAGGCTGGGGTAGCCAGAGCAGAGCTGGGAGACACAGCATGGAAGGGGATGCTGAGGTAGCTCGGGCGCCAGTTGTTTGCCAGCCCCTGTGGAAGCACTTCATGCTGTAACCTCACGACAAGGCCAAGGCAGCCGGGTCACAGGCTTGAGCACCCTTCCTCCCAGGGCCACAACCTGGCTCAGAGCCTTCATCTCAGCAGCGTCCCCATTTCTTCCACTTCCCCACTTCCCTCTCCCTTGATGCATGGTCCAGAGCACTTCCAGAGTGTGTGTGTTTGTGTGTTCATGTAACTTTTATGGAACACCTGCTCTGCACTGGGGGGGATAGGTGTTGGGCACAGAGAGGACCTGGCTCCTCAGGGAATCCAAGGGTTACTTGGTAAGAGTGAGACACAGTTATAATGGGATGCCACCTCTGCTGACTTCCCTCCTGCCTCCCAGGCAGCTCCTTCTCCCTTTCCTACACAAGCTTGTCCTACTCGGTCCTACCCAGGTTGCAGGATGCCCTTAAGCATGGGTGCCCACCTCTTCTGTCATCTGCTTCCATTCTCCACACATATATCCCAGACCTCTCCTCAGGACTCCTCACCCAGATGCCCCACTTCTGCCTCTGTGCTCCCTCTCTGTGGACCTCCCCACTTTGAACCCTTAATCATGTGTTTAGGTGTCTCTCCCCCTCACCACCATCTGACTGCGAGCTCTGTAAAGTCAGGCACGACACCCTCCTCGCTGCTAGTTCTCTGTAAATGCCTGGGCCGGCTCGAGTGGGTTTAAATGTGGGTGCTGCCTTATAGGTCCATTCCTCCCAGATCATCGTTGTCATCAGGATATGACCTTAGTACCTTGGTATGTTCCCTCTTCCTTCCTCCCTCAAGACACTCCTGGGACTACTAGACATATGGGAGAAGCTGTCCCTGAATAGACATGTACTTGACATCTAGGAGTGGCAGGGAGGCTGGTTTCCCATAAAGTCAGCATTCCTTTTGTCTCTTAAAACACTGATCCCTGGGTGAACTCGCTTCCCCCATCTCCTCTTGCCCTCAGTCCTGGGCATTACCAGACCTTCCCAAGTCCTCAAGAGACCTGCCCATGCCACTTCCCCACCACTTCCCCACCCCCCACCCCCCACCCCCACTGGGATAAGGAAACCACGGGCAGAGCCCGTTTCCTTGTGCAAAGCCAATTTTTCTCTGCCAGTCACCATCTTCACTCGAATGCTCCAAGCTTCCTGACCTGGCCAGAAAGGAACTTCTGGTCCCAGGGGAGCCATTTAGGCCTAGACTTCTGCCCTGCTCAGGACTTGCTGACAAATCTCCCCTAGAAAAGGAAGATCTGAGTCCTCAATTTAATTTAACAGATGTGTATTGGGCTCCTTCTTAGTACTGGATTTTGCTCTAGGCCCAGCGATTTACGAAAAGGCAAGACTTGGTGCCTGTCCCTGTTGAGGTCTTCTCCAACAAAGGAGACAGACCCTTAAACAACACTAAGACCCTTAAACAACTGTGCAGTGTGGTTGAGGCTAAGGACTCTGGGAGGGAGCTTGGAGGAAGAAGCAATGAATTTTGCACGTGTGTCAGTGCTGGGGGAGAATTCACAAAGGCAGTGCCATTTGAGTTGGGCCTTCGAGGATATGGAGGGTTCAAGCTGGTTGGGGAAGGGGAGGGCAGAAACAGCCCTGCTTGTGGGGCAATGGCTTGAGCAAAGGCATGGGCGTGGAATGCCACAACAACCTCAAGGAACAACAGTGGGCCAGGCACAGTGCCTCATACCTGTAATCCCCACACTTTGGAAGAACAAGCGAGAGGATTACTTGAGTCTAGGAGTTCAAGACCATCCTGGCAACATAGCAAGGGCCTGTCTCTATTTTTTAAAACATATAAAAATTAAAAGAATGGCAGTGGATCTGGGATAAGCAGGCCAAGCTTCTGACCTCGCCTCAGCATCCTAACCAAGCTCACCCATGTATCCTTCCAGGCACCAACTTCTCCCTGCGTGAGCTGGGGCTGGGGGAGGTGACGCCCCCTCACGGGACCCTATATCGGACAGATATCAGCCTCCCTCACTGCGGCTACTCCATGGGGGCCAGCTCTGATGCCGACATGGAGGCCGACACCGTGCTGTCTCCTGAGCACCCCGTGCGGCTGTGGGGCCGGAGTACGAGGTCAGGGCGCAGCTCCTGCCTGTCCAGCCGGGCCAACTCCAACCTCACGCTCACAGACACGGAACATGAGAACACCGAGACCGGTGAGTAGCCTGCTTGTCCTGTGCCAGGTGCCTGGGTTGCGGGGCCGGGGATTCAATTACAATATTGATGTTTTGCTCCATTGCTTGGGGCTCTGATGAAGCTGATGAAAAATTGCTTTGCTCTCAGTGGTCAAAAGTCAGAGCTTCTTGCACGGTCACATGAAATACACGCCCATGGGTGAAATGCCAGAAATTGGATCGCTGCTTTTTCCTTCCAGATTAGAGAGGCACATGAGGGGCTGGGTTATTGCTCACAAGATGCCTACATGCTGGGGAACAGAGGGGCACGGGACAGTGATCACAGATCCACCATAGACTATCTGCTGTTAAATCAACAGTTCCTTGGTCCTCCTGAATCCTGCTTGTGACACCTCTAGCCTCCAGGTGCCCAGCAGTCCTGAGCGGTCTCCAGGGACTCTGTCCTATGCAGTATCATATTGCTCAGAGGATGGCTTCCAAACAAAAACTGTTATTTCAGGGTAACTTGAGGTTTAGGGAGGATGTTCATCAAAAGATATGAAGTTTCCATTAGGGGGACGTTTTCAAGATCTATTGCACAGAATGGTGATTACAGCTAATAATTATGCATATTATATACTTCAAAATTGCTAAAAGAGTAGATTTTAAATATTCTCAACACAAAAAAATGTTAAGTATGTGAGGTGACAGATATGTTAATTAGCTTGATTTAATCGTTTCACAATGTATACATATATCAAAATACCACATTGTACCTAATAAATATATACAATTATTATCTGTCAATTAAAAATAGCAATTTTTTCCAAGTGAAAAGGCCAAAAAAATTAATTAAAACTTGAGGCCAGGCTCAGGGGCTCATGCCAGTAACCCCAGCACTTTGGAGGCCAGGGCAGATGGATTACTTGGGTTTGAGATCAGCTTGGGCAATATAGCGAGACCTCATCTCTTTGAAAATTAAAAAGTTAGCTTGGCGTGGTGGTGTGCACCTGTCGTCGCAGCTACTGAAAGGTTGCCTGAGCCCAGGAGGTCGAGGCTGTGGTGAGCTACAGTCATGCCACTGCACTCCAGCCTGGGTGACCGAGTGAGACCCCAACTCAAAAAAATAAATAAAAACCTTGAGATTTTGCTCCTCCTTACCCCTGACCTCAGGAAATGCCGTCTCCAGACCCCTCATCCCACTCTCCTCCCTGAACGACTTCTCCCCACGCCTGTGAGAGGCTACAGGAGAAAATGCCGACATCTCATTCACAGGTCTCCTTCTCATGGTGAGGAGAGTGAGCCCAGTTTCATAATTTCCTTCTTGACTCTGGGACTTTGTTGGCCGTTCTCAGAGAGGCTCTGAGTCTAGTGCACTCCGGCACGGAGCCTTGTCGTGGGGTGTGGGGGATCTCCCCTTCTGTGGTGTTTGGTGCCCACTGGTCTCTGGGCAGCTGTTGAGCCAGGCAGCACTGAGGAGGGTCCTGCTGGGTCTGGCAGCGAAGCCCTAGGGAGAGTGACAGGGCCCAGGGATCCTCCCCCTTCTCCCTGGCCTTCCCACTCACTCCCCTCTTGCATCTCCCTCACACCTGTAAGGAGGAGTAGGAGCAGGAAGCATCAAGCCAGGTTCTAGTGCCCCCTGCTGGCCCCCAGCTCCCCACGCAGGGTCCTAAGGATTCCTGCCCAGGATTGCCCTGGGTGCCGGCAGAGACAGGTCAGAGATGAGGGCTTAGAAGGGTCAGTCTCTGTCAAGGAGGCTCCAGCTAAGTTGTACAAGACCAAGATTGATCCCCAAATTGGGGATCAGGCAGGAGACTAAGCAAGGTCAGGATCAGGTGGGGAAACTGATCTCCTCAAAGGGTCTAGTGCAGCAGAGTTCCAAATGTCCATTGTGCCACCCAGAGGACTCGGGACTCCTAGGGAGCTTGTGTACTTGCCTAGGGTGGGGGAGTGGCAGTGGCTTGAGCACAGGGCACTGGCTTGGCAGTGTTACGGCGAGGACCCCCCACCCCCCGCAGTGGGAAGCTATGCACACTCCTCACCCACCTCCCCAGAAGGCCCGTGCCCAGCCGGCAGCCCTGCCTGTCCCATCCGCACTACACAGTGAACCAGAGCACCAAACTGAAGGGCAGGGCAGGGCCTGGCACAGAGAAAATGGGGTCTGTGCCACCACAGGGGCAGCCCCAGTCCCATCTCTGGCCTGGAGTGTGGCAGTGGGTGAGGTGTACCCTTTCTCTGTACCTCAGTTTCCTCATCTATAAAATAAGTGGTTTAAATGAGCATGTCCTGTGTTCTGTGAATGTCAATAGTTCCTAGATTGAGAGGGAAAGTGTTCTGTGGTCACATAGTGTAGGAAACACCGAGTTGAAAAAATTTAAAGGGGTTTCTTAACTGCACAATTTCTCTGAGTCTTTAAGATGATAATGTGCACTAATGGATAAATTACCAACAAGGATGCATGCAGCAACATCCATTGATTTATTTTCAGAAATCTTCATCCTCAAAGCATCTTGGGGGACCAGTGTTTTACTCAACACTTTTGGAGAATAGCTGAGCTAAATGGCCTGCCCTTCTAGATCTAGAATTCTGTGATTCTAAGTGCATCACAGAATCCTGTGACTGAGATGAAGGTGCACAAGAAGAAAATGAAAATAATATCATTAATAGTAAACTGCTGCTCATTATCTCTACCTAAGCACAGTGCTAACTGCTTTAACTGTATGATCTCATTGACTCCCCCTCCAACCCCCTATAGAAAGTTTATTATTCCCATTGCACAGAGTAAGGAAACTGCAGCCCAGAGAAAACTGCGTAGGTCACACAGCTAGCAAGATGAGATTAGAACTCAGGCCTGTCTGACTCTAAAATCTTTGCTCTTAGCCCTAGTTATAGTGAATTTCCTGTGTGGCAAAATACTTAGGCTGTTTGTTCTTCTGAAGGCTTCTTGCCATAGTGACAGATGATCATCTTCCATAAAGTCATGACAGAGTGAGGTGCCCACATTAGTGTATATTCTCTAAGAGCTAAATCGCAGCTGAATTAAGCCTCTGTTGGGTGATAATGACATAGTCAACCACCTGAAGAGTTTCTGCCTTTGCTGATGACAAGGAAATGGCTGCTAGCTCCCCATGGCCAGGTCGCCCTTGTTTTCTGATTATCCATTTTCACATTGGCCTTGGAACTGTAAGCCTCATTGTACTCAGGGTAGATGGGCCGCAGAGGAGGTGGAAAGGGGAATCTGGACTCTGAAGTGAGTGGGATGGCCTCTGCATCCCTTCCAGCCCTGAAGTCCCTAAACCCAGACAAGTCATAGGTGCCCGAAGGTTGATCCACTTGCTCTCAGGTGGGACGTTCCATTCATGGCTTTGTGATACAGAAGTCAGGTCTAAATAATGACAGCAATCAGATGAATGGCTTGCTTTCATCCACTGATTGGGTGTACATTCTTGTTTCAACATTATCTCCTCAACTTATAGCTGAGAAAACTGAGGCACAGAGAAATTAAAGGGCATGCCCAGGGCCACAGGCTTAGCTGAACAGGAACCAGGCTTTATCACCAATCTTGGTTCCTTTCAACTTTCCCTCCCTTCTTCCTGACCCACCCTCTAGCCTCTTCCCTTCTCCCTCACCTTCTCACTCCCCCCTCCCTCCACTCTCACTTTCCCATTTCCCCCCTCCCTTCAGCGTCACCTTTCTACTCTCTCCCCTCCCTTTCCTTTACCTTTCCACTCCACTTCTTTCTTCCTCACCTTCCCACTCTCCCCCGTCCCTTCTCCCGGATCCTTCCACTCCCCCGTCCTTATCTCTCACCTTCCCACTCTCCTCCTCCCTTCTCCTCCACCTTCCCACTCTCTCCCCTCCTTTCTCCCTCACCTTCCCAGTCTTCCACCCTCTCTAGTCCTTCCTTTCCTTCCCTCCCAGCGCTCTTTTCCTATGATTAAAACTTGGATCTTACCATCAGAACAGGGCCTGGTTCCACTGGAAGTCAGCCAACACATCACAGTGTGGTCACTTTTCAGGAGCAGAGGGAAGCCAGCCACCTCGTGCTGGGGGCCCACCACTGCACATGCGCAATTGCCTTTAATCCTCATGACAACTCAGTGGATTCCCATCTGCAGATGGGAGAACTGAGGCACCAGAAAGCTCGATTGACATGACAAGCCTTAAGTCAGCAAGTTGGCAAAGCTTGGATTTGAACTCAGGTCCTCTCTGAAGCGCTGAGCCCTGTCTACAGTCTGAGCCCTTTGCCAGGCCCCACGTGAGTCAACAAGAGCATTCGACTGCCAATTGAGGCCCCCAAAAATGTGCAACTAAGTACTCAGAGATCCTTACCAAACAAATGTGAAATACAGAGCATAACCCCCAGCAGCCTCCAACCGCAGGAACATTTACTCTGCCTCTACCCCCGGCACCCTTGCATTAGTCAATAGTAATTGTCAACAGTATTGATAGCGGTGGAGGCTTTTGCTGAGGTCACAGTGATGCTGCATGCAGCTGCCATCAATAATAACTTTTATGGGGTCCATTAAAGACAATTTCTGCCCCTGAAGGTTAATGTCAGCAGCTTTTATGTCACTGCTTAATATCTAAAATAAATACAGAATTGACTGTGTAATGTAAACACAAATCTTCCTCCTCGGGGCCATCAGGCAGAGCCAGCCCTCAGGCCTCTCCTGCTGAGAGAAGCTGGCATGTCAGGAACACAGTCGGCATTCAACAAATGATTGTTAGAAAGCAGAGGCTGTGATTTGAGCTCCATTCGCAACGGCAAGGTCAGTCTGACACAGTGTCTTTTGTGGATTCTGTAATTTGTTCTGTACCTGTGCTGAGCTCCTTCAGAGTGCCAGGCATTGGTTCTAGAATGTGGGATCTCAGTGATGAGTGGGGGAAGAGGAGCTGCAGCCACCTTGTGGCTCTGTGATAGAGGTGTAGCAAGCAGTTGTGCGGAATGGAAAGGACACTCACTTCAGAGTCCAGTGAGGAGATCTGGCCTTGAGCCTGGCTGTGCCATGTCCCAGCTGCGAGACTTTGGGCAAGTCACTTCACCTTCCTTCTGAGTCACTGTTTCATAGGTTTAAAAATAACATGCCAGTTCTTAACGGGGACTTGTGGGGGGTGATGAAGGGAATGTATTGTTTAATAAGTACAGATTTCTAGTTTGGGATAAAGCGACAGTTCTGGAGATAAGTAAAAGTCATGGGTGTGCAACAATGTGAACATACTGAACTGTACACCTAAAGGGGGTTCAAAGGATTAAATTGTAGGTTATGTACATTTTACCACATAATTAAAAACATACAAAAACAGCATGCCATCTTCCTGCCTTGAAGGGTGGCTGTAAGCCTGAACTAGAGCATTTGTGAAACATCTAGTCCGTGTTGGTCCTTAACTCACGCTAGCTATTAATATTAATTTTTTAAAGAGCCGTTTGTTCTGTCCTTAAGGTGCCAAGGCTCATTCCTTCATTCCACTCCTGTTGTCCTCTCGGGCTGGAAGGCCTGCTAGGACTCCCTGGAGCCTGAGGATCTGAGTGAGTCACTCCCAGTAGAGGCAATTGCAAGAGCCACAGCTAGGCATGAAGAGGAATGTGGGTCTAGGCAATAGGAAGAATTTTCTCCGTGCCTTAATCCCAGAGGCAAATTGAGAAATTCCCTTTGAAAAGAAACAATGAAACAGATTCACATTTTACCCACCCCACCCCCAAATTATCAAGCAGCACAGATGTCAAAAGGGAAATCATTGGTTAACCCAATTATGCAGCTAAATTGCTCATTTGCAGTCAGTAGATTAGGTGAGTATCTTCAAAGCACAGTGAGAAAGGAGCTCATTACCAATTAACTCAGTTTATTCCCTACCCTCTCTGGCCCCACACCCATGAGACTTGACTTTAAACATCTATAGGAATATCTACCATTCTGTCCCAGAGTGGTCAGAGTCCTGCAGCCAAACCCAAGCCACTGGACAACAGGACATCATCTTCTAGGATGGGAAGTTGGGCCCCATCAGCCAGGGAAGGGATTGAGATCCATGTTTGACTGCTTTTCTACTATGGGAGCCAGCCCACACCCTTCCCAAGAAAGCAGAGGGGCTCAGTGTTTTCAGGGAATTAGTCTCCTACAGGTCAGAGCTATCCATGGAAACCCTGTGCATGCTGTAAGCCTGCATGTTCCAAAAGGACCAGCAAGATCCTGGTAGAGCCAGAGCAGCTGAGCATCTGAGAAGCTGTGAGCTAGAAGGAACCTTGGAGACAACAAGCCCATTGGGGTGTAACCTTCCCTCGTTTTCTAGCCAAGGACACTGAGTCTTGGAGCAGTTAGGTGACTTGTTGAAGGCTGCACAGCTAGTAAATGGCAGAGCCAGGGTGTGAGTCCAGATCTGTCTCATTCCAGTGTCCATTATCTTTCTTGACAACTGCACTCTGCAGTCTGCTCTGTTTAATAGAGACATGTTTTTGTTAGCTTAACACATAAAATGTAGGAGGTCTGGAAGATGATTCTAGTTGAATCCAGAACATAAACTTCTTTGTCAATGTTAGAAAATTTCAGGAAAAAAAAACTAAACCCATAGCCTGTTAGAGCAGATGAGGACCTAGAGATCACCTCAGGCCACTCTTAAATTGTGAGATGCCAAAGAAAAGAAAAAACATTTGAGGTAGAGATTGTAGAGGTTTAAGAGAAAAATCCAACCAGGAGCCATCTGAGAAAGTTTTATGGAAGAAGTGCTGGTCCCCAGGCTTTGAGGGATGGAAAGGGCTTTAACAGGTAAAGAGGCAGAAGACAGGGCATTCTCTGTGGGAAAAGCTGGGAGGTGGACAAATAGAAGATATGTGCCCTGAGACTGGAACATAAGCATGTGCAACTGGGAATATGGGGGGTGGGCAGAATGTGCTAGGAGGTAAGGTTGGGGAGTTAGGTAGATTGTCATTTCATGGCTTTTTGTTGAGTACCTACTATGTGTCAGGAACAGACAAAACTGCCCCCATCACAGAGATCACATTCTAGTGGAAGTCGATGACCAACATGTTAGCCACTAAGTTAGTATAGGATGTTTCAAGATAATAAGTGTTATGAAAGGGGATCATGAGTCGCAGGGTTGAGAAGGTTGTAAATGTGACCAGAGAAGGCTTCAAGGAGAAAGTGACATTTGACTGAAGCCTCGCAGTAGGCAAGGGAGCAGGTTATGAAGATGTCTGGAAGACAAGCCATCCTGGTAGAGAGAAGGCCAGGCACTGGCCCCTGAGGCAGGAGTCTGTGTGGCTTGTTTGAAAAGCAGCAAGAGGCCATAGTGGCTGGAGCAGTGGGACTTGGGGTGGGTGTATATGCAGGCCTGTGTGAGGAGAGCCACAGGAGGGTTCTGAGCAGAGGAGCAATGATGTCAGACTGACGCTTGAACAGTATCATTCTGGAAGCTGTGCTGAGTAAACTAACAGGCAAAGGTAGAAGTAGGCAGCTATTGCAGTAATCCAGGAGCAAGACGGTGAGGCCCGGGCCATAGTGAGTTGTAGAGAGGTGAGGCAGGCACTGTACTGCTGAAGGGAGCAGAGCTTTCTCTTCCCAGCTCCACTCCGCCATCTTGTTTGCACTGAAGACGACCTCAGTACTCAAGTTCTGTGACCAGAGTGGGTTCCCCTTTACTCTAAGGAGCAGGAACCCGCATCGGATCCTTCTGGACTTTGGCCCGGTGCAGAGTTCTTCAGCCACTGCCTGACCCACACCACACCCCATGCTCTCATGTTCATCCTTCATGACTTTGGCCATGAGTCACATCCTTTGCCATTCTTCACCCCACACTCCAAATTGCTGCTGCCCATCTGCATTCTGACCTTGCTGCCTGACTCCCACTTCCAGCCTTGTCTTATCTCCCGCATGAGACTCTTGGCACTGTCTTTTTTATTACAATCCCAGCTTCCCTCTAGTCATAATTTCACTCCTTCCTTCTGCTTGGCTGCCTCATGTTGCCTCAGTGAAGTTGCCCCGGGGGGCTCCTCTCCACAGCACCATCCCTGCTGGACCAGCCTGTGACCTGGGAGCTGGTCCCTGATAGCTACTAACCTTGCTGTTCTTGGGAGTTTCCTGGAAAAGGACTTTAAAAAGGCCTGGCCCGCATTAAGTGCACTTCCACATCCCCTGCCCGCTGGCGAGCTCTGGGACTCTCCCCAGTAGGCAGACACACTAGTCAACAGCACCCTGTCCTGCATCCACAGAGGAGGAAGACACAGGGAGATTCAGAGTCATGCTAAATTGAGATAGATTGCCTTCTGGAAAGTCGGTTAAGACCTGCTGAGTGTGCAGAGAGGTGCAGCAAGCAAGAGTTTTGCTTTTAATTTGAGACAACATGACTGTTCATTCCAGTGGAGGCAGCAATGCGCACGATGGCCAACTTCCCACCAAAAGATGTTTGAGAGGCATTTTTCCCTGTCAGTAAGCGCAGCTTTGTCCAAGGAGGGTGGTTTCTGAGCCTGCTTGAACTTCATCTGACCTGGGATGACTTCAGGAAAGAAAGAGAATAACTAGTGCTGGGGAAAGAGCTTGCCTACTGGAGTCTAGTTTGAATACCTGGTATGGAGTCCAGAGATGGATCTGGTTTCCATTTTTGTCACCAGTCCAGTGTGACCTTGGGCCAGTCCCATCTCCTCCTCCCTGAGCACTAGTTTCCCCATCAGCCAAATATGTCACTGGAACTTCAGGCAGTGCGATAACTTGGAAGGAAAGTGGGCCTTGGAGTCGAACTCAGAATCACAGTTCAGCTTCTTAGAAATCATATGATTTTGTGCAAATTACTAAGTCTTACTGAGCCTCGGTTTTTTCACCTTCAATATGGGAGTAAATAAATGTCCACCTTCTGGGATTGTCATGAGGATGGAGGGTGATTTGCACATGAAATAACAGGACAATGTTTTCTAAACTGTGAGTCATAACCGATCTCAAAATAAATGCTATAGTTCAGCACCATCATTTAAAATAATAATAAGTAGAATCAAAATAAATAGAACGGTGCTCCTGGCACATAGTAAGGTAAATATTATTTTGTGAACTTTGTATTTCAGTTACACTTTACACACAGTTCTTGAACCAGGTCGTGATATAAAGTGTATATGTTACTATGAATTTCAGTAAAATCAGGTTTAAAAGATGGTATTGGGCATGTAGCAGGACCTTGTGAATGTTAATTTCTTTCCTTCAAGGACCCCTTAGCTTAAAATTCTAGCATTCGTTATGTAATAACCTTGACCACAAACCATTGGCCTAGTATGTCTTGGGTCCCCTTACTAAGAATGATTGTATAACTGAGCAGGTTCTCGTAGTACAGTTAAAAGAAGATGGGTTCTGGGATCAAATGGACTTCCCCAAGGTCACAGGGCTTGTATAATAATAAAGTTGGAGTCCTTGCCTATAGGAGTCTTGTTCAAATACCTGATATGTGGAATTTAGGGATGAATCAGGTTTCAATTTTAGGCTATGTCACCGGTGCAGTGTGACCTTGAGCCAGTCCCTTCTCTAAGCATTAGTTTCCCCATTGGCCAAATAAGGTCACTGGAATCTCAGACAGTGAGATTACTTGGAAAGTAAGTAGGCTTTGGAGTCAAACTCAGAATCCCAGCTCAGCCACTTAGAAATTGCGCTATTTTGTGCAAATTACTAAATCTCACTGGGTCCCAGTTTCTTCATCTGTGAAGTGGTTTGTAGAACCTGGCCACCTCTCCTCTCCCCGCTCTCAGCAGCCTCCTGTGTAAATGGCCATTGGGGTGACTAATAGCTATGAGCTTGAGGATACCAGGCAAGCCTCTCCAAACAGGGAGAGCTAACTCAGAGGATAGAGGTACTGGCTGAGTCTTAAGCTGGGTTCACTCAGCCACCCAGATCTCTCCACAGAGCATGAAGGCAGCTGGACAGGAGCCCAGGGCAGATACAGACACAACATGAAACTTGCATGTCAAGTGGAATTTGGCTCCTCCCAACCCATGGCTCTTACGAATGTACTTTCACATGCATCCACCCTGGTAGATGGACCACCATTTAGAAATGACTTGCTTTCCTTAGACTTCAGGCTGGAGGCAAGTATGGGTGGGGGACACAGGGTGAAGAGGGGCTCCAGGAGTTCATATGGATTTGATACATGAAGCGCAGGAGTACCCCACAATATACTTCTTGTGGAGGACCAGACCATCCCCCAAACTCTCCCCAATGTGACAAGCCCAACTTCCTCTGATGGAAGCAGCAATGGTGATGGGAAGGAACACTGGACTAGCAGTCAGAGGGCTGGGGTCTGCCTCCTGACTGGGGGGAAGATTTAGAAAACAGCAAAGGTTTGGGATGGCGAAAGCCTGAGAGATGAGGCAGAGACGAGGCCAGAGAGGAAGGCTGGGCTCCATTGTGGCAGGGGATGGTTCTGAATTCCTGGCTCAAGAGTTCAGCCTTTTTCTTGAGGGTGATAGGGAGCCATAAAAGAATTTTAAACAGGGAGAGAATAAAGGTGGCAAATGTCTTCCCTGATTCTGGTGACAGCAGACATCTAGGGTGATCTTGCTCTTGAGAAAACTGGAATTGCAAGCGGTTCAACAGAGTAAAGCTGCAGATCTGGCTGGAACCTACATTCATAATGCATTTACCGTAGATAGCTAATTAACTATAAACTTGACTGATCAAGTATCTCAAGTCCTGTCTCTGTTAAGTGTTGACTTTAAAGATCCTTCAGAGGGTGCCCCACCAGTTATCAGAGTTTGTTTATAAAGTTTACTTGAATGTATCATTCCTATCCTCTGATCTTGACAAACCTGAGTGAGCCTGGGTTTCCTAGAAAACAGATCTGAGGTAAGTATTAAATGTTGATGCTTTATTTGGAAGATGCAACCTCGGGCAGTGAGTGAGGAAAAAGGAAAATGAGACAAGGTAAGAGGAGAAGCAGTGAGGTGATGTGTTACCACGGTGGCCAGTGCTTCCCAGCAGGCTACAGAAAGGCTAACCTGGTCTCTTGGAAGGTCCAGGCCTTCAGGAGGCTCTCAGGCACTGAAGTACACAGAAGTCAGGCCTCCAGAATAGTCTATGGGAGAAAGGCAGGACAAGTAGTTGATGAACTCTGGGCAGCCAAACTAATGGGCCCAAGAAGGACAGACTGGCCACAGTGACAGCTGATGTGGCTCAGCTGGCTGAAGGTCCAGCAGATGGTGGCCCAAGAGAATCTGTAAAGTCACTCAAGCTGTGATCAGTATTGTTAACTGCTTCTCTCTTCCGCCCACCATCCTTCCCTGCCCCATCCTCCTGCCCTTTCTCTAAATCTTTTTACTCAAAGACGCTCCCTGTCGATAACTGTAAGAATAATGCTTACTATTTATTATACATTTACAGTGAGTCAGATAGTGTGAATGCATTTTTCATTGTGCTATCATGATCACCCTATCAACTAGGGCTTGTTATTCCCGTTGTATAGATGATGAAACTGAGACCTCAAAAGCTTAAGTAACTTGCCAGCCAAGTAGTCACAAAGCTGATACCTAACTCAGCGCTATCTAAATCCAAATCTCTTACCCTCAGTCATAGTGCCTGATGGAATAAAAGACTATTTGAGTGAATGACCACCAATACTTGTGTGGGTTAAAAAGGTGCCAATGTACCCTGCCAGCGCCTCCAAACAAACATGTTGTGACTCACATTTACAATAAGTGCAGACTCTGGAGTCAAACTGCCTGGGTTTAAAGTCCAACTCTTCCACTTATTAGCTATATTATTATGTTAAATAAAGCAAATCTCTTCAATGCTCCTTGTCTCAGTTTTCTCACCTATAAAATGGGGATAATTCTGGAGCCTACCTCACAGTGTGGTAGTAAGGTTTAAATGCATTAAGAGAAGTCCATGATTTTGTCCTTCTTTATGGCTGCATAATATTCCACAGCAAATTGGATGGAACTGGAGGCAATTATTCTTAGAGACCTATCACAAAAACAAAGAACCGAATACCACAGGTTCTCACTCATAAGTGGGACCTGGACATTAATCACAATACCACAAGGGAAGGATCGGCAGTTGCAGGACACTGGCGAGGGAGAAGGAGGATGGCAGGGAGACTAACAACATGAAGGGTTCCTGGTTCTAAACCAGGGGAAGTGAGGACCAGATGAGGCCCAGACTTCACCTGCGTGTGGACGACTTATGTACATAATCCTGACTTGTACCCCACATCTTTATAATAAAGTGCAAAAAAAAAAAAAACTGTCGCACAAATATAAATAAATAAATGCATTAAGAGAGGTAAAGCTCTTAGATTAGCGCCTGGCACACAGGAAGTACTAAGTGTATGTTGTGATTATTGTTATTAATTGCACCACACTTCATTATTTACAAAATGTTTTCATTTGTGTTTAACATTTGCAACAACCTTGAGGCAGATACCCATCTCCTCATTATTTGAAAGTACTCTGAGATGGCACAGCTGGCCAGTGGTGGGGGGAAGGATTCAACCCCAGGTCTGTCTGACTCCACACCCATGCACAGCTGCTATTAGCACTCTCTGGCAGCTGGTCAGCCTGGCTCTTACTGCCAGGTATCAGGGCCAAGTGTGAAAAGGCTCTCACAGCCTGATTTTCCTCAGGCCACTGTCTCTCAGTCTGCTCCGTGAGAAGGATCCTTCTTCTGGAAGAAGCTCCCCTTCAAAGTAATAGCCGGACCCTTTATGTTCCAAACACTGAAGAGGAATTTTCTCTCCACCACTGCTCAGCAGCCTGGCTCCTAAATGAGTTTGCTGTTCTTGGTTTTGTAGTACCTTAACTACAACCCAAATTGCTCTCCTGAATGTGCCTCTGAGAAGGGCATAAGTGTATGGAACAAAGTGGGTTCAAAGTACGCTGTAAACAAAAGGAAATTGTTTGCAATTCCAGCTGCTTGTGAAGATGGAGGAGGGAGGAGAGAAGAGCCCTCGTGGGTGTGAAGTGGGCTGAGTGCAGAGGGAGGTGCTACAGACAGGCACCAAATGGGCGAAGTCACAAGGTAGACAGCAATTAGTAGCAAGGTGCCTCCAAGCAGCTCTCCCGCTCTGCATGCCGCCTCACCTAGTAGCGAAAACAGGGAAACTGCTTAAGCCCAGAGGATTTACCCTTCTCTCTACCTGCATCCACAACCTTCAATAATTTATTACCTCAGCACTAGAGTTAGTAGTGCTAAAAGATGGATTTCACTTGGAGAAAAGATCGTGTCATTTTTTTCCCAGTTAGATTTTAAAAAGCTCTTCGAGAGTTTGCTCTGGCAGACCAGTCATGGCTTTTCACATGTAGGGAATGCACAATGGCGTGCCACACCCTTGAATAGCTGATATTTCATAAATTATGACATCATCTCCTCCGTTCAGGGCACCTGAGCCCACATATGACTTTGGACCCTGACGGTGGACCTTTGAAAGTGGAGCCTATGTTGGGGTGTGCCCAAGGTTCAGTGAGTCACTCGCAGGACTTACAGAGCTCAGCTCAGCAGAGGCAAAGGGGCATGGGATAAAGTTTGGAGGAAACTATGGGCAAGCTTCCAAGCATCCTATCTTAGCAGAATCACACAGGATATGCTTAATTCCTTCGGCGAGGAGCTGTGGTGACACCAGCAGAAGTGTGTCCACCAGAGAAACTCAGGAGAAACCCAGGGCCCAAGGCTGGTCACACAGCCACCCTCTCCCTGGCATGACCAAATTCTAGACTCCCAGAAGGAAAGAAGGGGTTTAACATGAACTCCTTATTTTCATAGACCAGACACAGTGAGCCGCTCCAATCATTTAGAGAATAGGTAACTTTACCAACCAAGTTCCCAGACACCAGCCGGCCTTGCAAGTAGACCTCTGTAAGGATGCAGCTCAGGCCTGCGATGTTAACACTTTTCTGCACTGAACTGCCCTCCTATTTAACTCATGAGTGGTTCAGCAGACCCCCTAGTGTATACTCCTCAGGATAGCCTTGTAGTTCTTTCTCTCATCATCATCCTTCATGCCATAACTCTTAGAAAGTGATTGGACGCTATCTATGAGAAATTGCCCAATACAGAAAGCTCACTGCCAGTGCTGGTAATGAAAGTGATGGGAAATGAAATGATGGCTTTTACTCAGGGGAAAACAGACAAACCATGTTCAAATGAATCTCACAGTGGGACAGTGCTGCTTGGTCCATAGCGGTACTGATGAACTGGGGACCAGGGGAGGGAACTGTGATGCTCACTGGCTGACTCTTGTTCAGCAGCCTGTGGCAGGCAGACTGCCAGTGCTGCAGGATACAGGAAGGCTGAGGTGGAGGGTGTGATCTCTGCCCCGGGGCTCATGGTGTCGGGAAGATGGCAGACATCTACCTAGGCCATTACCTCACAGAGTGACATGGCAGGGCTGTGAACTACTCTGGGCAGCCAGCAGCCAGAGAATCAGCAGAAGAAATTCAGCTCTGCTTGGACAACTGGATACAATGATTTCTAAGACCCTCCCAGTTCTGAGCACCTGATCAAGGGAGAACAGGAACAGGACCACAGAAAGAAGACCAGAATGGCCTGTCATCCCCTACCCATCCTGGAACATGGTGTTCAGAAGTTCCAAAGGCAGAAGAGGTAGCTTGGGGGTTATGGGGCCAGGATGCCTATTTGACAGAGAAAGTAGGCTAGAAAGCTCTGCCTGGGGGCCAAGTATGAAAAAGTCTCAGGGGCCTTGCTATCCTAAATCAGTCTCCCTGCTGGCTCAGGGAAATATCAAAATCTGTTAATGCTGTCCAGCCAAAGACCAGAAACCCACCTCTGGTTAGTCAAACAAATATGGGTTTACTGACTCTGCAACAAGGATGAAGCATGCTACAGAGAGCCCTGGGGTCTAGTAGAGGGTGTTAGAAAGGACGTGCGGGATTTGGCCTTGCATTACACGATTTGGAGGTGGGTTTGAGGAAGTTGACCTTTGATCTGGACTGGATACTGTCAGGGAATGGCAATCCTCTGCCATGGTATCCTAATAAATCTTACATAGAAGGCAAGAAGAATGTGAGTTAAAGTGGTCATTGGAAAAAAGGTAGCAGTTTCTCAAATTAAGCAGAAGGTTTGGTTATCTTGTGGTTTGGATGATATTCTTGGTTTTGTCTGCATTCAGACATAACTGCAGAGTGGCCTTGTTTTTGTCTTGATCTATCACAGTCAGGGTTGCCTTGTCTGAGGTTGATATGTGACATTATTTATATTAAACAAGAGAATGTCACTGCCTCGCTGTGAGTGCCCAGCCAGCTCCTGGCTATCAGGAACTGCTTTTCTCTTTCTTTTCCCCACCCAAATGACAAAGGAATAAAACAATTCTACCAGGTGTGACAGAGGCTTCAAGGGCCTCCAGTGATCTGTGTCCATGATAAATCTCAGTGCCAGGAAAAATAATAATGCAAATGACTTATTTAATAATAGGTGCTATTATGTCAAGTACTATTAGATAATGACTTATTTATAATTATTATTACTTATTGAATACTTATGATAGGCCAGCTATTACAAGAGCCTCCTTAAATACATAATCTCATTTCATCTTCTTAATATCTCTGCAAGGTTGGTATTTTCTTTTTTTGCAGATAAGGAAATAGAGGCTCCGACAAGTTAAGGTCCATTCCTCAGACCACCTACCTAATAGAGGCTGAATTCAGACAAAGACCCCTGTCTGATTCCAAACCTGCATTCTTCCAGACTCCAAACCTGCGTTCTCCCACTGCCCCAGGCCCCCTGACACATGGGTGCACGTGGGCACTGACAGGGATGGCTTACCAAGCTGCTTGCTGAGAATGGTATTAGTCCAGGGAGCATAACAGCTCTCAGACAAATCCGAAGTGTGTTCATAGACCAGGAAATTCCAGGACCACAGACTGGCACGGCCCACAGAAGCCCAGGCCATGGCAGGGTGTGGAGGTTCACAGGAGCTCCTGTCACAGTAGCAGCAAAGTGAGCTGGTCACAGCATCCCCAGAGAGCATGGGTGGGCTTGATCTATTTTTTTATTCCTGCACAGCTTGCTAATTAATATGAAAAGGAGCTGCCCATTATTGATTACCTCTGCATTCCACCATGGCGATGTCTTAATGAAACTTAATATCCAGAGCTCAAAAGCTGGGGTAAAACCGTTTAAGTAGGCCTGGTAGCTAACCTTGCCCTCTCCTTCAGAGGTTCAGCATTGCTTCATGGAGGAGGGATTCAAGGTCCTTTTTAGGTCTGTTCCTTGGTCAGAGGTCAGTGGTCCACATTGTACTTATCTTGAGACCTTTTCACAGATCCATGTCAATCAAGGCAAAGTTATGGTTCATCTGTCTATTGCAGTGTAATTGGGGCCTGGCACAGGGGACTCCATAAGTATGTACAGATTAGAATGGCTTTCATGCATCTTGATGAATGATCATGCCCATGTTTCAGATTATTAGACTGAGGCCCAGAAAGAGGAAACAGAAGAATGGAACTCATATTTACCGGATGCTGGATTCATTTTGGGGGTTACTGTCACAAAGTACCACAAACTGGGTGCCTACAAATAAGAGCAATGTATTGTCTCGTGGTTCTGGAAGGTGGAAGTCTGAAATAGTGGTGTGGACAGGACCGTGCTCTGTCTGAAGCCTGTAGGGGAATTCTCTGCAACCTCTTCCCAGCCCTCATGGGCTGCTGGCTGTCTCTGGCATTTCTTGGCCTGCAGTAGTTTCCTTCCAGTCTCTTCCTTTGTCTTCTCATGCAGTCTCCCTGTGTGTCACTGTTTTCTTATAAGGACATCTGTCATATTGGAGTAGGGGCCCACACTACTTCAGCATTACCTCATTTTAACTAATTACATTGCAACAACCCTATTTCTAAAAAAGGTCACCTTCTGAGGTAATGGGGGCTGGGACTTCAACATATTTTTCTTCAGGGAAACAGTTCATCCCATAACAAATGCCCATTAGGTGCCAGGCATTGTGCCAAGCCCTCTGAGCCACCATGACTCAGAAGTCTGGCTCTCAAGGGAGTTTGTAGCTTGTTCATGTAAAAAGAGGTCATGATCGGGGACTTCACGGAACACAGTGAAACTCGACAACCTAAATAGGCAGAAGGGAGAGAAAGGAAGCCAGTGAGGTCAGAAGGGATTGAACCTTGACACAGAGACCCATGGGTTGTAATAGGAAGAAACATTTGGGGTCCGAATGATAGAGCAGTTGCCACTCTCCATGCAGGACTACAGGGTCCCTAAGGCCTGGCCACAGCTCCCTCTCTCTCTCCCTGGCTCATGTCCTCAGGACACCCAGCTTGGCTCCTTCTAAGTGAGTCAGCCCCTTCACTGCTGACGAGATGCCACAGGAGAGGATTCCTGCCTGACACCATGTGGGTGACCCTGTGACCTTGCCCCTGAGAGCAGGGGGTGTGGCTGTGTGCCCACCTGAGGGTGTGACAGTATGTAAATGTGTGTGTCTGTGTGATTGATGCGTAAAGTGCAGACGCACTCAACAGCATGTTAATGTATGTGATAATGTCAGTGTAATTATGTTAGCAGAAACAAATGTGGGACTGTGTGTGGGGAACATATGAACAGGAGTGTGTGGGTTGGCCTGTGCATACGGGTGTGTTGTTATGTGTCTGCACAGGAGTGAAGGTAAGCAGGGAGGACTGATTTCTGCCAAACACTTGTTGTATTTTAAAATCAGTCGACAAACATAGGTGAAGTCTTTCCTCTCGTTAAGCTGGGGAAGAAAGACTTTGGGGGTCTTTTTTTTTTAACTTCCAAAAAAAAAAAAAAGAAAAGGCATCATCTAGTTAGCGGTTGTTAATTAGGAACAGGTCCCTGGGAAGCTGCTTCTGCAGCAACACCAATAAATCACTCATTAACTGTCCGTGGCTGCCTGCCTTCACGTCGGGTTTCTTTGCAGCCTGAACTGCTGTGGCAGCCAGGCCAAGACTCTCCACAGAAGATCTGTCAGCAGGAGGGTGGAAGGGTACATGTCTTCTATTCTCTCTTTTCCTAAGAACTGCCACAGACCACACTAGGCAGGGGAAGAAAAAGCTGAGCCACCATTCATTGATTCGTGGACTTGAATCCCCATCTCTCTGCATCAAGTTCCTATCCCTTCTGACCTCACTGGCCTCTTCTCTCCCCATTCTGCCTTGAGTCAGGTTTCCAGCGCCGCCGTGCTCCATAAAGTCCCCTGATCACGACCTCCTTCACAGCTGAGCAGACGCCTGATGGAGCTGGGACTCCACACCCACCTGTGCCTCCCACAGAGAAGAGCAGGCAGTGGGCACTCAGGAAATAAGCACATGCTTGGCCAGCCCCTGCCAACTTTCCCACCAGAGCGATATCTGCCAGCAGTGCTTTAAAAGTATTGATTTTAGCTAAAACCACCATAGACTTGGGGAGGTAAGAAAGGGATTAATTGCTTAATGGGTGTGAAGGTTTCTTTTGGGAGTGATGAAAACATTCTTGAACTAGGCAGTGGTGATGGTTGCACAACATGGGGGATGTACTAAATGCCACTGAGTCGTATACTTTAAAATGATTGAAATC